>NC_043977.1:18667874-18967874 GCF_902148855.1 Sphaeramia orbicularis
AATTAAATGGTTAAATATGTTCGGTTGTGTTGACATTTCATTGACTACAAATGTGTTAGAACACGTTCATCTCCCAGACGAGTTCGTTCAGAATCAGCTTTATCGCAAACCAACGGACGCGATGTTGTTCACTTCTCCTCCATTCCCGTGTCTCTGTTTTTTCATTCCATCTCTGCTCAGTGCATTTGTCCGTAGACTGCGGGCGTCTCTGGGCTTCAATGGGACTGGGTGGAAAAGTTTTTTTCATCGCCTCAAAACTGGACGGTAATTGGATAAATGCCACGATGTTGTCCCGCCCCCAGACGCTGGGTGTCTCTGGGGGTGAACGGAGCTGTGGGCGGAGCTCGGCCGGGCTGGACGCCAGAATCCCACGTGCTGATTGGAGGATCAGTCGAAAGGCTGAATCCCGTTTGATTGACAGCTGTTTTCAGATCTGGTCCTTCACTGACACAGTTCAGTTTAATACCGTCACAAATTCTGCTGTGAAATGAGAGAGAAACCACTACGAAATTACTCGTTCATTTCTTGCACTGTAAATAAAACACACTCATTGTACTTCCTTGTTTCAATTTAACATAATTTCAGCGTTTTCTTGTTTCAGTTACATAATTTTGTCATGATCTGTGTCTGTGTGGCCCTCGGCTCCTCCCTCTCCTCATCATTATCAGACTCACCTGCTGGCGCTGCGTGGCTGCAGCCAATTACTCTCTTGCCTATTTAAGGATTAGGTTTGCAGCCATGCAGCGCTGGTTCATTTCTCTCCATTCCTCTCCATAACCCGGACATTTGTTCATCTTTTCTACGGACTCTGACTCAGGTTTTGTGTTAGGTTTTGTTTTCCCGTTGTGTTGTTTTCATTTTTTGTTACATAAACTTGTTATTTTTTCCCTTCAGTTCCGTGCATTTGAGTCCTCTCATTTCCCCATTGTGACAAATTTAATCATTTCTTGTTCGAGTTTAATATCGTTTTGTAGATAGTTAAATCAATCAAACTGTCGGCTAGGTCGGAGTGAAAGGAGCATCTCTTGTTTAAAAAGGCTGAAGTCTAACACCTGCAACACAATGGGCCAAGGCAATCTAAGCAGCCTAGCTCTGCTGGACATTGAACACTGGTCAAGTCGCTGGAAAAGACGCCTATTTGGTACGATAAGGTCACTGAGCATTTTCTTAAAAAGGAACGGAGGGACGAATTTATGTTTAAGTAACTTGACAATTTTTTCTGATGTAAGCCGACAATGGGCTTCCCCTGTCTGAAGGACGAGCAGCCACCACTGGTGTCAACTGCAGACAGACCTCTCCCTGGACCAGCACGTGTGACCACACCACAGCAGAATCGCTACATTGAGCTGCAGCACCTCCAGGACCGCTTTGGGACTTTTGGTTTTGGGGATCCTTGAGTTTCTTACTTTTTCCTTATTTTTTGTCAACAAATTAGGATGTGATTTTTTATTTTTACTGTATAGAAATGGCCTGTGATTAATTCCAAAGAGCTTATGGAATAAAAATCCTCATCAATTTAAAAAAAATATAAGAATCTTCAAGTGTTGCGTTTTCATTGGCACTGAGTATATGTGCGAGGGGTGGGGTTTGTTGTGCCTGGCATCACTTGTTACCTCCGCTAAGGAGGTTATGTTTTTGCCAGGGTTTGTTTGTTTGTCTGTCTGTTTGTTTGTTTGTTTGTTTGTCTGTCCTTTAATGTGCAACATAACTCAAAAAGTTATGGACAGATTTGGATGAAATTTTCAGGGTTTGTTGGAAATGGGATAAGGAAGAAATGATTAAATTTTGGTGGTGATTTGGTGGGGGGGGCCCACGGGGGGGCGCAGACCACAAAATTTCATCAAAATCTGTCCATAACTTTTTGAGTTATGTTGCACACTAACGGACAGACAAACAGACAGACAGACAGACAAACAAACCCTGGCAAAAACATAACCTCCTTGGTGTGGGGGGGCCCACAAGGGGGGCCACTGATCAGCCTTGGCGGAGGTCTGCGCTCTCCGAGTGCTTCTAGTTTACATATACACTCCTTGGATTTTTTTTTTTTTTTTGCCACCATATTTGACAAGGAACCAAATATGGTAACTTCATTGACCTTGGTTTTCTGCATGACAATGAAACATTTAATTCTTTTCTTCAGACAATATGTGATTTACTGCATTCATTTTCTGATGTTTTACACCATCTCATTAAACTCGAGTCAGATGTTTCTAATTGTTTTTGCTTCTTCTTGTCACGGGTTCGTGGTTCACAGTAAATAGTGACTTTAACCTTTATACACATTTAATTCAGTTGTTTGTCTTTTAAGGCTGTGCACATTTTTTCTGTATTATTATATCTGATGAAAAAATAAATAAATATACATGTTCATTTAACCCTCCGGTATCCGGGTGCGCCTTTTAGGCACAGTTTGCACTTTGTGTTAAAAAACTTCATATTATTTTTCACAGTTTATATAAGGTTAGAATTCAAAAGTTGTTCATTTTGGCATGATCTTTAAAATTCTGGCCACCAACTAAAATTTGCACATTGTAAACAAAAGAAAATTATAAGACTAGCATCTGTCTCCCAAGTGTGCCTAAAACGCACTATTTCTTTCATTTGATATGTATGATTAGAGCTGACCTTGATTTACAAAAATAAAATCAAATTAGAGCAGAAATATAAATCAATATATAATATTTAAAAGTTTGATTTATAGCTGTGCTTTTTTGGCACACTTGGTGACAGATGCTAGTATTTTTGAATATTTGACCTAGCGCCAAAAATAATAATACAAATTAACCGATGTTGGACTTAATCATTGACATATGCCAGACCACAAACATCAAATAATGTTGTCGGCTTCCTGATAAAACCTGCTAAGTGACATTTTTGGTTGGGAATAAAAACCTACTATCTCCCCTATTATAGCTTCAAATTTCAGTCTCCTGTGAAAGTTGTTTACATTCCATCATATGTACCAACATTAAAAGAACACATATTTTTTTGTCATATTTCACAGTTTCCTATTATATAAACAGTTTTTTGTTTGTCCTGTAAAATTTGCCAAAAGTCACATAGCAGGTTTTATTAGGAAGCAGATGACATGTAATCCACTTTTTATGTAGTATATTGAAAAAAAAAAAATTTTTTTGTGTTTTTTGCATCAAAAAAATGGTTTGTTTACATTACAAACACTGCATTTAAAGGGTTAAAAAAAAATGGACAATTATTGAGTGTTTGGTATTTTTATTTACAGCTCAATTTGATGAAATAGAAAAAAGTGTAAAAGAATTAAAAACAAACTGTATGAAAAAATTTTTGACACTTTTCCACGTGTGCCAAAAAGGCACACTTGATGCTTAGTAAGGCCCTTGCTGGACGGGATACTGGAGGGTTAAATCCTACGAAAACAACTAAGCTAAAGGTAGCTTTGGACTTTTGCGTAGCACTGGATATTTCATCTAATTTCTAAGAGGCAAATATACTGAACAACAAAAGAAACGCAAGTATGTTTCGGTATTGGTTTACATGGGAGTTTTATTATGAATATTGGTTTCATATGAGATATTTATATCCAGCTGTGAAATTTACAGTGGGTCACTCTTGCTGTCCTTGTAGCACTGAGTTGACGGTCACGGAGATGGGCCAAGCGAATATGGCGATCCTGATCATGGGTGGTCACACGTGATCTTCCGGATCTTGGTCTGTCCCGAGTGGTCCCTGTGTCACGGAATCGTGTCCTCAGCCTACTGATGGTGGACTCGTGCACTTGCAGACATCTG
This sequence comes from Sphaeramia orbicularis, assembly GCF_902148855.1. NCBI lineage: Eukaryota > Metazoa > Chordata > Actinopteri > Kurtiformes > Apogonidae > Sphaeramia > Sphaeramia orbicularis. The sequence goes on from NC_043977.1 coordinate 18,671,642, forward strand.
GCAATGTTGCGATCCGTTAAACCAGCATCAAGCATACCAATGGCGCGTTCTCTCAGATTATCGTTAAGGCGAGGCATCGTGGTAATGCAGTAACTTTTGAATCTTACCATTTCTTTTTATAGCCCCCGGATAAACAAAGGGAATTGCCACTCCCATTTGTTGCTCCCACTACCATATCACTCAAAATGTACCGAACCTCCGATACTTTGTACACGTGCTCAACACCACTCGTGGTCGTGTTTGCCTGCAAACACACGCTCCAATGGTTACAACTCACTTATCCCTTATGCAAAGAAAATATATTTCTCTATATATTGACTGTCAATATATTACTGACAGAAAAACATATTACTGTATAATATATATTTCTATTTAAAATATACAGAATAATATATTGTGTCAATATATTTTGTATTATATTACAATATATTGAAAAATACATAAGGAATTGCCGCTTTTCATATATTGAAACATATATGACAATATATTTACTTATATTTGTAAATTATGTCATTATATATTTAGTAATACACTTCATAATGCATGTGTGCATATATACATACATATATTGTTTAGTGTATTACTAAATATAAGTAATTATATATTTAGTAATACACTTCAAAAAATATGCATGTATATATGTACATCTTTTTCATCCTATGTTGCCAAAATGACTAAGAAGGCATCTTTTTTCAGTTAACACTTTTTTCATGTACATCACGATGCATATTTTCATGAAATATGTTATTATGCATACCAAGGGATGTAAGTGTCGATAAATATCTGCTTTATGTAAACTTGTGTCAATGGAAAGAAATTGAGTTTCAATAAAACTATATGTAAAAATGTAGGACAGTTTTTGTCTTCATTGCAATATATGTTTTATATGTATCAATATATGATTAAAGCATATATTGCAGTATATTGGAAAATATATGCATTACTTTTCCATATATGGAAATGTATTTTTTAATATAATGCATTATATTTTTCAATATATTGCCATATATTTTTGTTTCATAAGGGATTGTAATGTGTATCTCAGTTGACAACTCAACAGGACAGCTGAACTCTTGCCTAAATTAACGACCAAAACTTGCGTTTCTTTTGTTGTTCAGTATATTTGGCAGAAATGAATTTTAATGAATACAAATGTGCTTTGTGTTTCAGGCAATACACAGGTTTCAGGTGTGCATCTTCTACACACAAGTGCTTTATTATCATTACAAACGATCGTACAAATGCATTCATTCATTTATGGGAGTTGGAACCTCCATCCAGCTTCCAGGATACAGTCACATTTAACTCTGTAATATCCAGTATATTGCATTTGATTCATATGCCAAATTGTCCCTTCAGGCCCTCACTCCACTTCAACTCTATTTGCATGTCTAAAGCAGCAGAGTCATTAAGAGGCAACCAACCACAGCGACACAGTCTCAGTGCTCGACGCCTCCCTGGAGCTGCTGAAGCATCGTCAGCCTTTGGAGAAAGGGAATCAGAGAGTCTCTACAGGTCCCCTCTGGGAGGAGAAGAGAGCTCTTATTCTAACTCGGTGGAAAATGCCAGCACCCACAGGGGCACCGTTACACACAGCTGGGATAATAAGTATCACAGGGAGACCCACGATCCACCCGCAAACTGAGACCAGAGCGTGGATTTCTGCCCTATTTACTGTTGCCACCAAGCTGACATCCCAAAAAGCCAATGAATCCCTTTCCCCTTGCTTTAGAAAGGCTATTTGAATGTCTGAGTCAGTGTGCCATGTAATACAGGATGTGGTTTATAGGACCACAGGGGAAAGTGGATGGGGTGAAACAGTGTGGAGATATGTGGAAGGCAGGCTTGAATTGAAACACTTAGGCTTACAACCCACACTGCACACGGACTACTAAAAGCTCCTAGTCAGAATTTATTACACAGTTCATACATTCCTTAATGTCTTAATATTCATTTTGTGGTACTTATAAGGTTATTGGTATTTACAACAACGTATTAGGGCCAGATAAGAAAATAAAAATGCTTGTCACTATAAGAACAAAGTGACGATATAATGAGAAGAAAGTTGTAGTTTTAAAAAACACATTATTGAAGGAGAATGAAGTTGTAATATTTCGACAATAAAGTCATAATATAATGAGAATAAAGTTGTAGTTTTAAATAACACATTTGACGAGAATAAAGTCGGAATATTTCGAGAATAAAGTCATAATATAATGAGAATAAAGTTGGAGTTTTTAAAAACACATTTGACGAGAATAAAGTCGGAATATTTCGAGAATAAAGTCATAATATAATGAGAATAAAGTTGTAGTTTTGAAAAAACACATTATTTAACTAGAATAAAGTCGTAATATTTCGAGAATAAAGTCATCATGATATAATTAGAATAAAGTCGTACCCACTCATCGAATAATGGAGAACTTAGAACATTTTGTGACGTTATACTTTTATTTGCGGTTTACGCACAAAGGCCAAATACTGAGCCTATCCTCCCATCAACACATTATAACAAGAATAAAGTTATAATATAATGAGAATAAAGTCACAGTTTTAAAAAACTCATTATTTAACAAGAATAAAGTCATAATTACCTCCGCCAAGGAGGTTATGTTTTTGCCAGGGTTTGTTTGTTTGTTTGTTTGTTTGTTTGTCTGTCCGTTAGTGTGCGACATAACTCAAAAAGTTATGGACAGATTTGGATGAAATTTTCAGGGTTTGTTGGAAATGGGATAAGGAAGAAATGATTAAATTTTGGTGGTGATCGGGGTTGGGGGGGCCCACGGGGGGGGGGGGGCGCAGACCAGAAAATTTAATCAAAATCTGTCCATAACTTTTTGAGTTATGTTGCACACTAACGGACAGACAGACAGACAGACAGACAGACAGACAGACAGACCCTGGCAAAAACATAACCTCCTTGGTGTGGGGGGGCCCACGGGGGGGGCCACTGATCAGCCTTGGCGGAGGTCTGAGCTCTCCGAGTGCTTCTAGTTTGTTTGTTTGTCTGTCTGTTAGTGTGCAACATAACTCAAAAAGTTATGGACAGATTTGGATGAAATTTTCAGGGTTTGTTGGAAATGGGATAAGGAAGAAATGATTAAATTTTGGTGGTGATCGGGGGTGGGGGGGCCCACGGGGGGCGCCACTGATCAGCCTTGGCGGAGGTCTGAGCTCTCCTAGTGCTTCTAGTTTTCAGAATAAAGTCATGATATAATGACAATAAAGTTGTAGTTTTAAAAAACTCCTTTAACAAGAATGAAGTCGTACTATTTCTAGAATAAAGTCATAATGGGAATAAAGTCGTAGTTTTAAAAAAACAAATTATTGAACAAGAATAAAGTCATAATATAATGAGAATAAAGTCATACCCACTCATCAAATAATGGAGAACTTAGAACATTTTGTGAAGTTCTACTTTTATTTGGGGTTAACACACAAAGGCCAAATACTGAGCCTGTCCTCCCATCAACACATTATAACGAGAATAAAGTCGTAATATAATGAGAATAAAGTTGTAGTTTTAAAAAACTCATTCAACGAGAATAAAGTCATAATATTTCGAAAATAAAGTCATAATATAATGAGAATGAAGTCGTAGTTTTAAAAAAACTCATTATTTAACAAGAATAAAGTCGTAATATTTTGAGAATAAAGTCATATAATGAGAATTAAGTTGTAGTTTAAAAAAAACTCATTACTCGTACCCACTCATTTAATAACTGAGAACTTGGAACATTTTGTGAAGTTCTACTTTCATTTGTCATTTATGCACAAAGGCCAAATACTGAGCCTATCCTCCCATCAACACATTATCATTAGTCGAAGGACTTTGAAGCAAATTTGCACACGTTTGGGATGGTTTCATTGTAAGAACCGATCCGATTTGGAACAAATTGCCTCTTTTGTGGAGGAGAAACTGCTGAAGTGGTCATCTGCAGGGCTATTGGTGGATACACCATAGGAGGGTTTATTGTTTCTCAATAAACTGTGAGGATTCTACTCTGAGTTTTTGAGTCTGACAGAAGTGAAAGTTGCTGCTACGCTTGTTGCGTTCACTGTAAAACCAGAAACTCTCGAATTTTCAAAATATTACAACTTTAATCTCATAAAACTACGACTTTATTCTCATTGTATTATGACTTTATTCTCGAAATATTACGACTTTATTCTTGTAGTGACAAGCGTTTCTATTTTCTTATGTGGCCCTAATACGCCGTCGTAAGTATCTTCCTTTTGCATGTTTTTTTTTTTTTTTTCCATTCTTAACTTCTATCTTATTTATAACCACATCTGAAGAACAGATGGAAGACACAGAACAATAAAACAACCATGTAATATCACCATCTGTTCCTTGCACAGCAGACCTGCATAACAATATATTAACATCCCTAGTGTCTGTCTCTATTACAGGTGTAAGGAAGTTCCATATAACTAAAACTCAAAGCAATAGAACAGAACCCTGTCTTTTTGGAAGGAAATTAGGTGACACCTTATCTAACACAAATTAACCCATAAAGACCCAACAATCCACTGATGAGCAAAATCATTTACTGATATACAACGTTTAATCCCCGTTGATCCACTAATCCTATCAATACATGTAAATAATTGGTGTAAAATGCAGTTTGTCATCTTTTCATGGTCATCAGATGTGACCTAGACTCTGTAGTTACCATGGAAACACCATCATCTTCTACAACGTTGATTCACCAGTAAAACCCATGGAGTTGGACGAATAACAGTGGAGGAAGACATTTGTTTTTATGTTCATTTAATTCTATATTTCACCAAAAAAAGCCACTTTTTCTTGCGTTTTCTCAGTTTTTGACGTAACCCTTAACTTTACCCCTTTCATGCATGAATTTTGAGAACGTTAATCAAGATTTTTTTTTTTTCCTGAGTGTTTTTATTCCTCTTTAGGCATGAAAAAAAAAAAAAAAAACAGTGCAATGGAATTTTTTTATGAACCTATTTTTCATGGAGTTACAAAAATGTCCACTCAGCTGGATGGCATATGTTAAATTTTTGAAGTAAAGACACATATATCTAAAACCCATCATTATAAAGTAATATACTGTGTGAAAACTATGAAATAAAAGCATTTTTAATTGCAGCTAATCTGATGTTTTCTCACATTTTGTCATATGCTAATACTAGTTATGGAGATAATACGCAAAAAAAAAAAAAAAAAAAAAACTTTGTTTGAGAAAATAAGGAGTTGATTTACATTCAAAAATGTTAGTGCAGATCAGGTTTATCAAGAACAGCAAAGTTGCATTAATGGTCTGAATGTCAGTGTAGATGATGCATGAGCATCCATTGTGTTGGTTGATATCCTCTTGAGATCCAGTAAAGTGAAAATCTTTAGCTTTTTTACATTAAACAGTCATCTTGATTGGAAAGTGCATAATGTAACAGTTTTTTTCGGATACAGTTTTAAAATTATTTTCATTTATTTATTTTTTAATGGAATGTCCTTTGCAATGAACAGCATTTTTTTTTTTTTTTTTTTTTTTTTTTTTTTACAGAGGACAAAAATGCATTGTTGGGTCTCAGGAGGACATGGAATTAAAACAACTAAACCCATGAATATACAAGAGAATATCTGTCCACTATAGTGACCACTATGCATGAAAGGGTTAATTAGAGCTTTTATGGACATCTACATGATCAGTGAATTAACCCTTTCATGCATGAATTATGAGAACCTTAGTCAAGATTTTTTTTTTTCTGCAGTGTTTTTAGGCATAAAAATAAATTGTGACCGAGTTTTTTTTTTTCATGGAGTTTCAAAAATGTCCATGCATTTAATTTTTTAAGTAAAGAAATATGTATTTAAAACCCAATATCAGAAAGTGAAATGAAAACAATGAAATAAAAACATTTTTAAGGCTGCTAATTTGATGTTTTCTCACATTTTACCATACTCTAATGCTAGTTATTACCTCATATAATATGCAAAAAACAACTCTTTTTGTCTAACAAATAACTGATTTACACATAAAAATGTTACTGCAGATCAGGTTTATCAAGAACAGCAAAGTTATAGTAATGGTATGAATTGCAGTGTATTATGGGATGTTGCTTAAGTGTCCACTGTGTTGGCTCATATGGAACTAAAACAACAAAACCTATGAATATACAAGGGAACAGCTGGAGAAGAACTGTCCACTGGAGTGACCACAATGCATGAAAGGGTTAATTACAGGAAAATACCTGATTTTCACTTAATGCAAAATACTGAGTATAATTGGAAAAAGAGAAAAAATACAGGCACTTAGTTGGAAAAATTGGAAATTATAATAAGCCTTTATTTCATGAAGAAGGCGCATGCTGACACGCGTTGTGTGTTTTTAACTCCAGCTCCAATGAATTGATCTACAGGCTCTCATGAAATAAAGGCTTTTTACAATTTCTAATGTTCTCACCCAAGTGAGTGTGTGGATTTTTGTCTTTTTCCTATTGTTCACATCCTCTCCATGAGCACCTCTGGTTTGTCTAATACCAGTAGCTCCCTGTGAAATTGTTTTTTTTTTTTTTTTGGTCGTTTGGGATACTGAGCATAATAGTAGAATAAATGGTGATGAATCACTTAAGAAAAGTTAAAAAATAGAGAAAAAATAATAATTTAGGAACTGCCACAAAAGTAGCACTGGGTCTTTATAGGTTAATACAGGGGTGTCAAACTCATTTTAGTTCAGGGGCCACATTCACCCCAATAAGATCTCAAGCGGGCTGGACCAGTAAAATAATAACAATGAAAAAAGTAAAATTACATTATGATAATTTTTTACATCTACAAAGTTTCCTTAAAAATCTGAATAACATGAACAACTTCAAATGCCTTAAGAAAAACAAATGCGATTTTAACAATATTCTGCCTCAGTTTATCACTTTATCATTTATACATATGTATTACAAATTACATTATTATTACAAATATACAAAACATTTAGTAACATGCAGAATACTGGTACAATTGCATTTGCTTCTCTTAAGACTTTTTAGGTTGTTAATATTTGTTCATGCTATTAACATTTTTTGTAAAGGATACTTTGTTAGCGCACACATTTTCATGTAATTTTACTTTTTTTACACTAAAACAAAAGATAAAAATCTGCCGTTGTCATTATTTATAGGATATTATGATGCTATTTTACTGGTCTGACCCACTTGAGATCTAATTGGTCTGTATGTGGAATCTAAATTAAAATGATTTTTTACATCATTGATTGTTAATATCTTCAGTGTAATTTTTGCATTTCACAAATTCATCCTAAGGGCTGGACTGGACCCGTTGGCGGACCGGATTTGGCCCCCGGGCCACATGTTTGACACCTGTGGGTTAATACAACCAAATCCTGAACTGAATCCCGTTGAGAATTGTTGGGATGTGATGGAGAAGACTTTACACAGTGGTCACATTCTCCCATTATCAGTATAAGAGCTTAGTGAAATATTAATGCAACTCTGAATTTAAATAAATGTTGTGGTTTTAATTGTGACATTACATAAGCATCCTGTAATCAAAGCTAAATGTAATCCAATGAAATATGGTGTGTTTGATATATTTTGTTTTGACCAGGCTTTGCATATAAATGACAATGATGTGGGTTTGACTGATGTTTTGTCAGCTGAGCATATGTTTGCAATGTATGATCTATCAGGAGTCACATTAAAGTACTTAAGATAAGAATAGAATCAAGATCATTAACAATCTGAGTGCTTTCTATTTATGTACATAATATCTGAAACTCTGCATATGGGTGCTTCTATGAAACTGGGTTTGTTTTGGTACCTGGCACTTCGCCAGCTTTTTAGACCCAATAATAAAAGAGAAATTTAGACATATTACCACCCCAGGATGTACCTAATGATGACCTCAGATAAATGCAAAATGCATAAATGCAAAAAAAAAAAAAAAAAAAAAAAATTGTACTCTTGCGCTGAGCCATCCCAAAATTAATTAATTTTTAATAAAATATTGGGGCCAAAAATAGTACCAAAACTAGGACAGGAAAAACTACCTAAGTGTCAGTGCATTAGATCTGAAAACATGGTTTTAAATGGTCTTATATACCACTATAAATAAAGACAGTGTTAAATTTGTTGATCCCAGTAGTTTTTCTAATCCAGACATGTGGGTTTTTTATGAATCTGCAGTCTCATTCCAGGTTTTGTGTGTAACCCATCGTGTCCACTAGTGTTACATACAGAACCTGCCCATTTAACCCTGTAAAGCCTGAATCACTGACAGAAAATTCCAGTTCTTTGAAACTGTAGCCTTTATTGGTCCTTCTGAACAACCCCAATTTTTTTTTTTTTTTTTTCTCAAATATCAATTTCCATGTACGAGTTTCAATAGTGTATCATATTTGATACATCAGGTCTCAATGCTCAAATATTATTTCTGAACAAACAAAAACATAGTATAACACAGACATGTCTGACAAATTGGTAATTCCTTTTCATAATTGGTAAAGTTCTGCCTCCTTCCTCATTAATGACAATCTTGTAGTGTCACTGGAAAGGCCTCTGATGAATGACCCCCCCCCCAGTGGATTATCCATGTATTGCATGTATCTAATTGTATACATCAGGTTTTTCAAGAAAAAACTATCACACTGATCATGTAGAGGGCTTCAAAACTTTTGTATCAAATATGATACGTTCGGTGTTATTGGGTTAAGCACAAATAGATCATGAGTGATTTTGCAACAGCTGCCAGTTTTGTGAAACACTCTGCCTTGCATAATTAGTTTGATTCCCAAAATGTACGTGAGAGGATAAAAAGATACTTGAAAAAAATAGTAGCATGTCATTTTCGTTTCCTTTTTATTATCTTGCATGCGGCTTTTTGTATAAAAACAATTTTTTTTTAATCTGAAAAATAGTTTCTCTTTTATCTCCGTAAATATTCCTGTTTAAAACAGACCCAGAGTGCTTCCAAACTTGCTTCATAACTTTAGTCTACACCTGGTTTGAATGTTTAACCCCTCTGTCCTATTTTTAGGGACCAGTTTCATCAAACCCCCCATTTATAAACATGCCTAGAACAGTTTGACAAAACAAAGACAACTTCATTCATAACACTGTCATCGTGATAGGACTAAATTACTTTGGTAAAATCTGCACGATTCCTTTTTAAATACTGCGTGGATCAGCCAGAGAGACATAAATTCACATTGTTACGCAGTCAAATCAGCAAGGGATTGCAGGAGCTCAAGCCAAGGATTAAATTTGTCACAGTAAAATTGTACTACTAGTGTTAATTTAAAGACACGAACAGAATATTTAGCAAGTGAGAGGCATAATGCGTTGTTTAACGTGAAATTCCCTGCTCGAGAAAGTCTTTCTTTCCTTCACTTTATTAGGCATAACCCTTATTTCCATATAAGAGAAAAATTTATGCTTGACTGATACAAAAGTCTTGATTCACCTGAGGCCCCCTCCACTCCTACTGTCTGTTTCATCTATTTTTTTTTCTTCTCTCTTCTCTCCCTCTTGCTTCCTCTCCTTTCCCTCTCTGCTTTCTCCTACTCTGGCATTCAGTTTAATAAGTTAGCGTGAATAGCTGTGACCGAGTATAATGCCTAGGACCTGCTAGCAGGCTATAAATGCAGCCCTAATGGCTAAACCATTATAGCATTTGGTACAGAGTCTGCTGTAGTGAATGTGTTGCTGCAGGAAAACTGAGGTGGTAGAAAGAAGTGGGGTGGTAGTAGTAGTGGGAGGGGGTGGTGGTGGTGGTGGTGGGAGGGAGAATGAAGAGCTTGCCTTTCCATTAGCTGATTGAATTGGATCCCGATCCTGTGGCCTGGGATTTGTTTGGCTCATATCAAATGCAACTGAGATGTAAACACCTCCGTTAGTGGGTTTAGCGAAATGTCATGAGAGTATTGTCCCACCGACAAGACTTCACCACTCAGAACTTAAACACAGGTAGTCTGTTAATAGCGGGTGGTTTCTCAGTACTGCTGTTTTTTTTTTGTTTTTTTATCTTCCAACTCATGTTTTTTGTGAGCCAGAGTGAAGGCCTAATGGACCATGGCGTGCTAGAGTAGCTAGCTGGCGGTCTGAGACAACACATCTCACATTAGGATCCCAACATTTACTCAAGTGCAATGTCAGATTTAATAAATGATATATATACTTGCTCTCACTTCATGGCAGAGAGTGGTGTGAGGAGCGGGTGGGTGAGGTAAGGAGGGGGGGTGGGAGATGTGAGGCTTTATGAAGCATAAGTGTTTCTTTTCTTTGTAACCAGGTCAACGTCCATGATGTTTCTTCGGTACAGAATGGGGGAAGGGATGTGGGCAGGAGGGTTGTAGTGCATATTTAAGTAAACAGAGTAGTAAAGGCTGGTAAAAGCGTGTCTTTTTTCCCCTGAATGAAGAAGCTAGCCTTAGAGAAACGCATGCCCTGAATTTTTTTTTTTTTCTATAACACCTGATATCTCTGCTTGTATTGATTTGGCATGAAATGAAAAAGCAACAGATCTATGTGAAATGAGTGAGATACAGTTTGATCCTGGCTAAATGTAGATTCTTAAAAACAAATTTACAAAAAGAAAACAAGGGAAGGAACAGCAAATTGAACGAGAACTAAAATTAACCCTTTCATGCATAGTGGTCACTACAGTGGACAGTTACTCTACAGCACAGGTGTCAAACTCATTTTCTTTCAGGGGCCATATTCAACCTGATTTGATCTCCAGCGGGCTGCACCAGTAAAATAATAGCATAATAGCCTATAAATAATGACAACTCCAAATTTTTTAGTGCAAAAAATAACATTAAATGATGAAACTATTTCTATCCAAAACCAAAAAAATGTGAATAACTGGAAAAAAAAACCTGAAATTTCTGAAGAAAAATAAGTACAATTTTATCAATATTATGCCTCAACTTATGCATGTGCATTATAGAGCAGATCTATCAACACACAAAATAGGCAGAATGTTGTTAAAATTGCACTTATTTTTCTTTAGACATTCCAGGTTGTTCATATTTGTTCAGGTTATTGACACTTTATTGTTAAAGGATATCAGAATTTAATGTTCTTTGCAATAAATCAAAGAGAAAAAATTGGTGTTGCCATTATTTACAGGCATAATATCATTATTTTTCTCACATTAAACCAAGAAGAAAAGTTGGAGTCATTATTTCTAGGTTATAATGCTGTTATTTTTGAGTTTGATGCCCTTGACTGTTAATATCTTTAGGGTAATTTTTGCATTTTGCACTTGGCAAATTCATCTCGCGGGCCAGACTGGAAGCTTTGGTGGGCCGGTTTTGGCCCCCGGGCCGCATGTTTGACACCTGTGCTCTACAGCTTTAATCTTGTATATTCATGGGTTTTGTTGTTTTAGTTCCATATCAACCAACACAGTGGACGCTTATGCATCATCTCATAAACTGCAATTCATACCATTATTGTAACTTTGCTGTTCTTGATTGGTTCTTGAGTGGAAATCAATTGTTAATATTTATTTTTTTGCATATTATTAAAATTATATTATATATATATATATATATATTATATTATATTAAAATTCCAGTTCTTTGAAACTAGAGCCTTTATTGGTCCTTCTGAACAACCCCAATGTTTTTTTTTTCTCAAATATCAATTTCCATGTATGACTTTCCATTTTGTATCATATTTGATACAGCAGGTCTCAATGCTCAAATATTATTATTTTTGAACAAACAAAAACATAATATAACACAAACATGTCTAAGAAATTGGTCATTCCTTTTCAAAATTGGCAAAGTTCTGCCTCCTTCCTCATTATTGACAATCTTGTGTCACTGGAAAGGCCTCTGGTGAATGAATTCCTCCCCCCTGGTGGATTATCTGTGTATTGCATGTATCTAATTGTATACATCAGGTTTTTCAAGAAAAAAAACATCACACTGATCACGTAGAGGGCTTCAAAACTCATGTAACAAATATAATATGTTGGGCGTTATAGGGTTAAGACTAGAAGTTTTCCACTGAAGCAATAAATCAGGAAAATACCTAGCAAACCAAATCTGATATAAAAAGGAAAAAGCAACCATTTCAGTTATAAAGGACTCAGCAGCACACCTCAAGAAATAAACCAAGGCTTTTACAATTTCTATAAAATGCTTTACTCATCAGAAGAAGAACCCAATGACAAAGATAGACACATTTCGCAACAACATCAACTTACCACAACTCAATGAACTCCAAATAAACTAGAATTACCCCTATCACAAAATAAATAAATTAACAAAAAAAATAAAATACAGATTCTTAAAATGATTTTTTTTAAAAAAATCATTATTAATTTATTGTATTTTGGACAATCCCAATTAATGAACTGTATCAATAACAGTAAAAAGGGGCAGCTTTAGCCAACATGGTTAGTATCCTGCTGTAGTCCCTGGCCTGATGACAATAGGTACCCTAAAAAAAAAAAACATATTACAGCATATTAATTAAAAAGAGAGAGTTAAAATAGCTAAGAGACAATTTCATTTACAATATACAAAACGAAAAGAGAAAAGGAACAGCAAACTGAACTAGAACGTAAAATCAAAACTCATGCATCAGATGTAATATGTTCGGCATTTCCATGTATGACTTTCAATTTTGTATCATATTTGATACATCAGGTCTCAATGCTCAAATATTATTATTTTTGAACAAACAAAAACATAATATAACACAAACATGTCTAAGAAATTGGTAATTCCTTTTCAAAATTGGCAAAGTTCTGCCTCTTTCCTCATTAATGACAATTTTGTAGTGTCACTGGAAAGGGGAATGAATTCCTCCCCCCTGGTGGATTATCTGTGTATTGCATGTATCTAATTGTATACATCAGGTTTTTCAAGAAAAAAATACCACACTTATCATATAGAGGGCTTCAAAACTCATGTATCAAATATGAAACATTTGGTGTCATAGGGTTAAAGACAAATAAATCGCAAGTGACATTGCAACAGCCACCATTTTTGTGAAACACTCTGCGTTACATAATTAGTTCGATTCCCAAAATCAACCTGTGAGAGAATACAAAGATATTCGAAAAATAGTACCTAATTTTTGTTCGGCGTTATAGGGTTAAGACTAGAAGTTTTCCACTGTAGCAATAAATCAGGAAAATACCTAGCAAACCAAATCAGACATAACAAGGAAAAAGCAACCATTTCAATTATAAAGGACTCAGCAGCACACTTGAAGAAATAAACCAAGTCTTTTACAATTTCTATAAAAAGCTTTACTCATCAGAAGAAGAACCCAATGACAAAGATAGACACATTTCGCAACAACATCAACTTACCACAACTCAGTGAACTCCAAATAAACAGACTAAGAATTACCCATATCACAAAATAAATAAATAAATTCAGATTCTTAATGGTGAGAAACTAGTAGTAAACGGTGAAGGCAATTAAAGGGGGGGGGGGGGTTCAGCTCCGTGTGAAGATGTAATGAACATATGCCTTTCCTATTTCATTATTCACTCAAGAGGAAAAGTTAACAGTGCAACCTCGCTTTACCCTCATGTGCTCGCCTGCTAAATGTTTCAGCTGACACAGTAATTATGCACTTTGCACGCGTTACCCAGAGTTTGACAAACCCCCGCTTGCCACAGGTTTTGTTGTGATTGCAGCTTTGCCAGCATCTGCATTTCAAACACCTGCCACCTTTTAGAGAAACTAACCCCCGCATGATCCCTGTCAATGCCATCGACTGCACCGTCTGACAACGTGAGTGACTTAGAACTGCACTAAGAAGGTGTATTATTCAATCCAATGGAGGAGATCATAAATGTATGGTGTAGATATATCAGATAAATGAAGTGGGGGGTAGAAAAATAATTAGGGGAGTGAAGCTGACGGAGGCTGATAACATGTTAGCCTTTAGTGGAAGTGGCGGTTATGAAGGTTGAATCTTGACCTCAGTCTTGAATCTACCTGATAATCTTCACCAGAGAGAAAAAAAATGGATTCAAATTATGTCCAAATGTTAATAAAGATCAACTTTTTTTTTTCATAGTTTCATATTTAGTTCATGGCTGGCCAATTATTTTCTAATTCACAATGAAAGTAAACTGAAATACTGTTCAAAATATCAGATTTTTTTTTTTTCTACCCGTCTTTCTCTTGCACTGGTGTGTTGTATGTTGCTACTATCAACTGTGAAATTTTTCCCCATAGTAATTGTTTTTCCATTGACCCTCAAATTGCGCAAATATAACTTGCGCATAAAAATTTACCTAATGGAAAAACGACAATTTCGCCAAAAGTCGCCAAAAAGCATCAGTTTATATTTACTAAATGACACATATAATTTACAGATAGATCATAAAAAATGCAGGATACTAATTTTGATCACTTACTTTGCAAAGAAATGCGTACTCTTATTTTGGAAGAATGACTCTCCTCCGTCTTTTAAGACTTTCCATGATCAATTGTCTTCTTTAATGAATTTTGGTTGCCTTTACTTTCCGGTATGGAGAAAGTTTGAGTTTGTACATCATGAATACTGCTCTATTACTGCTGTTTATGTTACAGCATGCATCATTATGCTCATGCTTATGTTGTTACCCTTATTACTGTTATTGTGATGATTTTTAAAAAATTTATTTATCTATTTATTTATTTTTTATTATTATTATTATTATTATTATTATTATTATTGTTTTGTTTTTTCTTTAGACTTTTATATTTTTGGCCTGTTATTTTTGAGTGTTTAGTTGGTTTATTCCTTTAGGGGTGGGAGGTGGCAAGAGTGCACAACGGAGAATTGCAAAAAGTAAGACCCAGTATCACTATGTATATGTCAGGGTAGAGACTGCGATCTGGTAGGATCGGCGATTCTACCAGTAGAGTTCCGATCAGAATCTCTACCGGTAGAAACTCCGATCAGAGTCTCTACTGGTAGAAACTCCGATCCTGCCAGTAGAAACTCCGATCGGAGTCTCTACTGGTAGAAACTCTGATCCTACCTACCTAACCCTAACCCTAACCCCTAACCCACATCTGGACTTTTTAGTTAGTCTCAGCACACTCACATAATATATAAATAATTTATGGAAAGCACCAAATATTAAAACCATTTGTGAAATATAAAATGACAATTTTCTCAAAACCTTTGGAATTTCAACATTAACTTTGCATTTGGCAATTCTATTGGTAAGATCGGAGTTTCTACCAGTAGAGACTCCGATCGGAGTTTCTACCAGTAGGATCGGAGTTTCTACCAGTAGAAACTCCGATCCTATTAAATGTTTGGTAGGATCAGAGTTTCTACCAGTAGAAACTCCGATCGGAGTTTCTACTGGCAGGATCGGAGTTTCTACCAGTAGAGACTCTGATCGGAGTTTCTACTGGTGGAGACAACAATTGGAGTCTCTACTGGTAGAATCGCCGATCCTACCAGATCGCAGTCTCTACCCTGACATATATATTGTATCTGGAGGATTTTCTTTTGTGAAATAAAAAGATATTTATTAAAAAAAAAAAAAAAGTCGCCAAAAGGTTTTTGCGCTGTCAAGAGGTGGTTTTTCGGGCATAGCCCAAATGGTATATCCCGCAAAACTGCAATGGAAAGACCTTTTTTCGCAACTAGAGTCAGGTGAATTAAAAAAACGGATGTTGACGTATGTTACGACAAGCGAAGAAGAAGAAGAAACATGTAGCGGTATGTGTGGACGCACTTGGAAACTAAATCATTTTTTAATTTCGTACAAGATAGAGGGGTAATATGTAGTAATAATAATGAATATATCTGTAAATCAACACCATATTTACATTCGTCGCCATGTTTATAGAATGACTTCTCGTGTCGTCTCGTGATAATAAATAAACAAATCATCGCATTTGTGATTTAATGGAAAAACCGACATTATGCACATCTGTTTTTCGACATTTAGTAAATATCGGTAAAGTTTTGCGCAGATGTCCAATGGAAAAGCGACTAGTGGGATCAATAAAGTCTTACCTTATTTAACCCTTTATAGGGCACTCATAGAAATACTCTGAGTTTCATAAGACTTATTTTTGTGAATTTTTTCAGCATTTTTTATTGTCATGTAGAAAATAAAGGTCAGTGAAGTTACCATATTTGGTTCCTTGCCCATAAGTGGCAAAAATAACAAGAAAAATCAAAGTATATAATAAAAAAAAGTACAAGAAAAACACATATAAGGTGAAAGGAACATGTATTTTAGAACATTAAAACATCACTTTTAGAACATTAGACCAACATAAGTGCTGATCCAGACCCCTGTCCACATCCACATGATCCCTTTGAACATCATTCCTTACATTAGTACCATTACTTCATGGTACCTAACAAAGCAGGTACACTTACTGTTCATGCAGAGGTGGACCTTACAGACCCTGTAGACCACATTGGACCTGAGATAGTTGACTTACTGTCCTCACTGGAACTGTTGCTGTCACTGTCTTGTAATACATGTGAAATTACCAAAAATAGTCACTTGCCCGATAAAGTGTTAAGTGAACATGCACCTTAGGAGTATTCATTATTTTGGGGGTAAATTCACTTAGAGTCATTTTTAACATGCTATGGTGGCTTGAAAGACAAAGGAAGACACATCCACGTTGAGATTATTTTATAGGATGAATTTCTGTCATTAGAAAAAATCGAAAACACATCGGGTTTCATAACAATGTCTGAATCCACACCATTTTGGAAGTGATCCTATCCTCACTGGAACAGTTCCTGTCACTGGCTTTTAATGTATGGGAAAATGACCAAAAAATAGTCATTTTCCCGATAAAAGGTTAATGTCATATTGGCCAAGTGTGCCGATTTATTGTAGTTAGAAAGTTGTTTTAATATAAGAGTTATCCCTCAAAGACCTAAATAGCTGCCAGCAACTAAAAGCATCTACTGATCTAAAATGTTTAATAATTTTGGAGCCACTAATCCTATCAATACATTGAAATAATTCAGGTAAAATGCAGTTTCTAAGCTTTTCAGCCTCATCAGATATGACTCATTTCGTTTAAATCAGTAGTTCCCAACCTTTTTTGGCTCGTGACCCCATTTTAGCATCACACATTTCTGATGACTCCAGACTTTCAAAACAGAGACTTTTTTTTTTGTTGTTGAAATTAATTTAATTTTCCTTGGTCAGGATATGTACAGTCAGTCCAGTTTGTATTTACAAGGCTGACAATTAAAACTGAACAAACAATAACTCAAAATGGGAATTATGAAAGAGCTGCAGCATCTTAACCGTTAGGGGTCTGAGCCTATTTTGGCTGTTTTTGAGTTCTTTTGATTTTGTCTTTATATACTATATAAAGAAATGTTTATTATACCCATGTTTAGTATCTTCTTTTTCAGCACAACTTCATCTATCTAATCTGCCTATTGTTTTTTCACTTTAACCTACTATGTCAACACAAAAGGCCAAAAAAACATACAAAAAATATAAAATCTGATTTGAAAAATGTATATAATTTATAGCATAAATAACACAAAGATGCTTAATGAACCTTTTCAAAGACTTTAACCCTTTCATGCACAGTGGTCACTACAGTGGACAGCTGTTCAAAGGTGTTGTTCTCTTGTATATTCATGGATTTTGTTGGTTTATTTCCATATCAGCCGACACAGCGCACACTTATGCATCATCCCATACACTGTAATTCACACCATTACTGTAAATTTGCTGCTCTAGATAAACCTGATCTGCAGAAACATGTTTGAATGTAAAAAAAAATTCTAATTGTGATTAGACTGTAATTAACTTTTTTTTTTGTTGTTTTTTTGCAAATTATTTCCATGCAGGTATGTGAAAATGTGAGAAAACATCAGATTAGCAGTATTAATGTTTTTATTTCATAGTTTTTATGCAGTATATCAGTAAATACATGTTTCTTTGCTTCTAAAATTAAACGCACGGTGTCCAGCTGAGTGGATATTTTTGTAACGCCATGAAAAATAGGTTCATAAAAAAATTCAATCACATTGTTTGTTTTTTTCATGCCTAAAGAGGAATTAAAAACACCAAGGAAAAAAAAAATCTTGATTAAGCTTCTCATAATTAATGCATGAAAGGGTTAAAAGTGAATATTGGTTCCAAATAGTAAGTATATAAAATCAAAATTGTAATAAATTAAAAATACTCTCAAATATTTGACCTAAAAGCATATCTTTACATAGGCATTTTCTCCGGTTTTCTCAATCAATTACTAGAAATTTCAGGCGACCCCATTTGAATTCCAGGCGACCCCACGTGGGGTCCCAACCCCAAGGTTGAAAAACACTGGTTTGGATACTCCATAGTGAACGTGGAAAAACTGTCATTTTCTGCAGTATTGATTCATGAATGAAAGTCGTGTAATGTGACAAACGAAGGAGGTTGTAGACGGTTGTTTTTATGTTCAGTTAACAATGAATTGCTGAAAAAGTTACTTTTGCTTCAATTTTCTCATCTTTGATAAAACAAAATTTGTCAAAATTTACTTTGAGCTTTCTCTCCGGGTACTCCAGCTTCCTCCCACCATCCAAAGACATGCACTAATAGGTTCATTGGTTAATCTAAATTGCCCATAGGTGTGAATGTGAGAGTGATTGTCTCTATATGTTCAGCCCTGCGATGAACTGGTGTCCAGGGTGTACCCCGCCTTCACCCCTATGTAGCTGGGATAGGCTCCAAGCGACCCCCGTGACCCTAGTGAGGATAAAGTGGGTTCAGAAAATGAATGAATGAATGAATACTTCAAGCTTTTATGGCCAGTAAATAAACCTTAGGAAAATACCTGGTTTTTGTTGAAAAATGCAGTAGAGAGGGGGAAATATTGTGAATTTTGGTAAAGTCTTAAGTATGTGTATCCTACAGGGTGGGGAAGCAAAATTTACAATGAACATTTAGTTGTTTTTTCTCAGCAGGCACTACATCAATTGTTTTGAAACCAAACATACACTGATGTCATAATCATACCTAACACTATTATCCATACCTTTTCAGAAACTTTTGCCCATATGAGTAATCAGGAAAGCAAACGTCAAAGAGTGTGTGATTTGCTGAATGCACTCGTCACACCAAAGGAGATTTCAAAAATAGTTGGAGTGTCCATAAAGACTGTTTATAATGGAAAGAAGAGAATGACTATGAGCAAAACTATTACGAGAAAGTCTGGAAGATACTATTAAAGAAGAATGGGAGAAGTTGTCACCCGAATATTTGAGGAACACTTGCGCAAGTTTCAGGAAGTGTGTGAAGGCAGTTATTGAGAAAGAAGGAGGACACATAGAATAAAAACATTTTCTACAGTCTACTCTCGTTATACCGCCAACTTCCGTTCACGGCCAAATTGGCGGTATAGCGAAAATGGCGTTACAACGGGTTGCGTCCATAATGTGCATGTCGTTACTATATGATGCCTCCGTTAACCCGTTCTAATTGCGTTTCTAAATAAATCTTGATTCTGTTATGTTGTAAGGGATCATTTAAAGTGGGGAAACATTTGAAGCATTATTATACCGTGTCGGGAAATGACACCCCATCATCTTGAGGCTTTGGCTTAATCCCACGTCCTCTTCCCGACATCCTGACCTACTGAGTGTTCTGCGATAAATGAACGGTGGCCGTTCCGTAGACCTACTCGTAGCTTGTCGCGATCAGCGTCTGGCGCGTTTGTTTCAGTGCATTGTTAAAATTTATGTGTACTCGATGGCAATCACGCTGGCGGTATAACGGTCGGGAAATCAATGGTATAAGTGTTGTTTGTGCATGGAACTGGGCTGGCGGATGGCGATAGGCGGAAATGGCGGTAGCTAATGGAATAATGCATTGGGGATTTTTGTGCAATGGTTTTGGTCGGCGGTGAGCGAAAATGGCGGTATAACGGCGGGCGGTTTAACGAGAGTAGACTGTATTATGTCAATTTTCTTGTGGCAAATAAATTCTCATGACTTTCAATAAACTAATTGGTCATACACTGTCTTTCAATACCTGCCTCAAAATATTGTAAATTTTGCTTCCCCACCCTGTATTTCATGAAGTTGAGTAACTTCTGGTAAATTGTGTGTGTGTGTGTGTGTGTCCCGTTTCCTGGAATGGCTAGGGTTAGGTCGCAATGACCTGGCACAAGGCAGAGGGATCGGTGTGTGAACGGAAAGGAGAGGATGTTCCCACCCACACATTTCTAAACCATTCTAAGAGGGTGATTAATAACATAACATCATATTTGGCTAATGAGTCTATCATGCGCACATCAGATGATTGATTTGTTTAATGGTAACAACTAGGGCTGTGTATTGGCAAGAATCAGGCGATACAATACAAATCACAATACTAGGATCACGATACGATATATCAAGATATATCACAATACTGTTAACAAGGCGATATTTTTTGTTTTGTTTCTGTCTTTAAAAGATTATTTCCTGGAAAAACCTTTGGTGTAGCATTTGTATAAATAAAGTTTTAACACACAGCTTTACCAGTACAAAAAAACACACACAAACAAATACATAAATAAATAATATTTTGCAGACATTACAGTTTCAGATCCTGCTTAAATCTTCATATTCTATTGTGAAAAGAATCCATAGTGTTCAGTCCCTGAATCATCCAACATCAGAACATTATTTTTTCTGCATTCTCAATTTAAAAACAAAACATTTGCCTCTTTCAGACAGTAAAAAGTGCTTTTAGGATGAATTGAATTATACATTATTTAACAAAACAGTGTTATCAATTTCAAAAAATTATATTGATGACCTGCAATATAATGGTACTATTGTACTATAAAAACAACAGTAAAAAATACTCATGTGAATATAGAAATGAAAGAGCTGGAGAAAAAAAATGAACCTCTGCCATGTCTGCATTTGAATAAATACTTAAAAGTATCGATACAGCACTTTTGAATATCGATACAGTATCGTGAAGTGAAATATCGCGATATATTGCGATACCGATATTTTCTTACACCCCTGGTAACAACAGTGTCAGACCACCCCTGTTTAAAACCCTAAAGAATTGGGGAGATTCCCTGAGAGCATTCCAAGTGTTGTGTATTCTTTATTTTAGCCACAACAATATTATGATAAATCACTCAGGAAAGGTTACATTTGAATTAAATAGTCATTTGGAAGTCCCCACAAAAATATTCATTCATTTTCTGAACCCGCTTTATCCTCACTAGGGTCACATGGGGGGTTACTGGAGCCTAACCCAGGTACTTATGGGTGAAGGCAGGTTACACGCTGGACATGTCGCCAGTTCATCACACAAAAACAGTGGTGCGTTTTTAAGGGTTAATTACAACATAAATGATTCTAAAGAGGAGTTTCTCTTTTTTATCTGAAATTGTTTTACATGAATCAGCCCCTGACCCTGTGTCATTTTTTAAAAGTGGTTCCTGGTCAAAGCTCGTTGACTGTCTGTGGTTTACACTTAAAGCGCCTGGTCTCCTTATCTGTATGCTCATCTTTTAATTTTGCACGAAAAATTAGACGATGGTGTTTAATTAGCTTGTTTCTTGCTTGTTCAGTGGATCAGGTGTTTGTCAACTACATATATTACATATAAATACTGTAGTTTACACATGCAGATATTAAATGATCATGTAAGGAGCTGATGCCTGACGCCATTTACAACATAAGGATATTCTGAATGTTGGTGTGTATAGAACTCACCATACAGCAACCCACACAGCAAATTTGTCAGTGTTAATTTAACTCGCAGAGTGTTAAAATTAACAATATCATGATGTTTATATAATTCTCACAAATTCTGAGTTACATTTACACTTTCAATAGTGTTAATTTTTCAACTCTTTTAGAGTGTTAAACGTTAACACAGACAGTGTCATTTAATAACACTTTAAAGTGCAGTTTTTAACTCCAAACTGAGTAACAGCCTTACACTCCCAGTGTTACTAACTGACACATTTAAGCGTGTTTTTTAACTCCAAACTAGGTTACCGCCTTATACTCCCAGTGTTACTGACACATTTAGGTGTGTTTTTTTTTAAACTCCAAACTGAGTTACTGCGTTACACTCACAGTGTTATTTACTGACACATTTAAATGTGTTTTTTAACTCCAAACTGAGTTACTGCCTTACACTCCCAGTGTTACTTACTGACACATTTAAGCATGTTATTTAACTCCAAACTGAGTTACTGCCTTACACTCCCAGTGTTATTTACTGACACATTTAAGCATGTTTTTTTTGTTTTTTTTACTCCAATCCAGGTTACTGCCTTACACTCCCAGTGTTACTGACACATTTAGGTGTGTTTTTTAACTCCAAACTGAGTTACTGCCTTACACTCCCAGTGTTACTTACTGAAACATTTCAGTATGTTTTTTTTTTTTTAACTCCAAAGTGAGTTACTGCTTTACATTCCCAGTGTTACTTACTGACACATTTAAGTCTGTTTTTTTTTTTTTAACTCCAAACTGAGTTAATCACTGTCACCAGTAGAGTTACTGGTTGACACATTTAAGCGTGTTTTTTAACTCCAAACTAGGTTACCGCCTTATACTCCCAGTGTTACTGACACATTTAGGTGTGTTTTTTTAACTCCAAACTGAGTTACTGCTTTACACTCCCAGTGTTATTTACTGACACATTTAAATGTGTTTTTTAACTCCAAACTGAGTTACTGCCTTTCACTCACAGTGTTACTTACTGACACATTTAAGCGTGTTATTTAACTCCAAACTGAGTTACTGCCTTACACTCCCAGTGTTACTTACTGACACATTTGAGTATGTTTTTTTTTTTTTAACTCCAAAGTGAGTTACCGCTTTACACTCCCAGTGTTACTGACACATTTAAGTCTGTTTTTTAACTCCAAACTGAGTTAATCACTTTCACCAGTAGAGTTACTGGTTAATCCTTGCAGTGTTAAAAGCACATCGAAACTATTCTCTTCCACTAGAAATGTAAGACCAATAGAACTATAGCAATACATTTGAAGTGTTTATCACCATTTTAAATGCATATATTCTTTTTACAATCATTAACACTAAAAAAAAAAAAAGTTTGCAAGAATAAAATATCCAAACAAACTATCGCTTAATGCTTTTATTTTGGAAATAACTCATCCAAGCAATGAGAAGTCTGGGCACAACCTTGTTCTCATGTGCAAAGAAAAGAAAATGTTCTACGCTCGTTGCGTACAGGGCACAATCTCTGCACATTTCACTGCAGCCCCCCCGCCCCCATGGAACACACTCCCACAAAACATTAGGAACTCAGACTCAATACAAAACTTCAAATCACTACTCAAAACTCACCTGTTCAAACTTGCATTTTCTTGAGCATCTTTCTTTTTTTGTCTTTGTTCTTTTTGTTTTGTTTGTTTGTGAAGCATCTTTGAGTGTCCAAAAAAGTGCGATAGAAGTGTGACGTATTATTATTATTATTATTATTATTATTATTATTATTATTACTACTACTACTACATTGGTCCCTGGTCAAATCTCGTTAACAATCTGTGGTTTACACTTCAGCTGCCTGGTCTCCTTATCTGTATGCTCATCATTTAATTTGCGAGAAAAATTAGATGATGGTGTTTAATTAGCTTGTTTCTTGCTTGCTCAGTGGATCAGGTGTTTGTCAACTCCATATATTACATATAAATACCTTAGTTTACACATGCAGATATTAAATTATCACGTAAGGAGCTGATGCCTGAAGCCATTTACAACATAAGGATATTGTGAATGTTGGTGTGTATAGAACTCACCATACAGTAGCCTATTAAATATACTTTCCAGTCAGGTAGAAAAGAACAACAAATAGCCAGAAAGCATGCATTTAAACAAAGTATGGACCTTTAATTTTAATGAACTTAATGAGGCTGTTTTGGTTGGATTTGACCTTGCATGGTACGTAGCAGATTGTAGGACTAAGGACTAAGTTCCCCTGCAGGAGTGACAGGTGTTTCATGTGAAAGAGCCCCCAGATTTTTTTTTTTTTTTTTTTTTATTAAGAAGCAGGTTTTCATCATTATGAGCTCTGCATGCGTTATATCAGAACAAGACAGGTCAGGGGGTTGCAGTTGACAAGATGTGTAGAAGTCCACTTGGGAATAAAGAATTAACTGATGTTTTTTTTTTGTTTTGTGGTCTCACTCAGTTATTTGTGCATAGGATGAATGTAGTCAGGCAGTGTCCCCTACGGGCTACCATCTGTAAAACAAAGCTGAAGCCGCTCTGCATAGACATACTGTATTTTTTCTGCTGTTGTAGGGGCTGAGCAGAGTCTGACTCCCTTTTTTTTTTTTTTTTTTTTTTTTTTTTGCTTTGCGCCGTAGAATACAAATGGGTTTCTGTAAACTGTGCTGCAAATAATGAGTGACTCAGGGAAACATGCTGCGGGTCGTGTGTCAGGCACTCTGGCACACATGCGCACATACGCACCGGTTTGACGGACACAAAAAGGCACTCATACACATTTGACAGACTTGCCTATACATATATATATACATATATATATATATATATATATATATATATATATATACCTATCCCACCCCCCACCTCACCACCCAACCCCCCCTTGCTGCTCCTTTAGGACCCTGTCTGACTACTGACCACTTATTTCGTCGTTTGACTTGATTCCAGCCTTTAACTCCTGCGTGGCCGTGGTTCCGTGGGAGTAGTAGTGTTTAGATCCACGGATGTGAACGGTGTGCTGTGTTGTGTCTGTGGGTGACGGAAGGAGAAGGGGGGGGGGGGACAACAAGGTGGGGGGGAAGAGGGGGGGCGCTCTTGCTCGGATCAGCGCAGGACGCAGGAGATCGTCGCTCTCCAAGGTGCTGAAAGTCGGAGCGCTCCCTCTTCAGTCTCGCCTATTGACGATGAGGGCGACTTCATCTAAAAACCGTGGACTTCATCCGACTACAACCCTGGTTTTGGCTTAACATCTTTTTATTTTGATTTTTTCCCTCTCTCTCTCTCTCTTTTTTTTTTTTTTTAACTTGGATCTCTTATTTCCCATTCATATGCTGGATGTATATACTGACTGCTGCTGCTTTCTAATATCCACCTGCATCGTTGGGAAATACTGATGAATGAATGGACTCCGGATGCTCAGGGAAACGCCACGGAGGATTTTCTAATCTAAATTCTGGTTTTTTGTTTTTTTTTTTCTTCTTCACTGTGTATGTATGTGTGTGTGTGTGTCTGTTTTCCTGCCGCATGTCTTTGGACGTAAACTGTGATATTGCTTCGAAAAGGTGAGTCCGGGGAGGATGATCATGAATCAGACCTACTTTTACGTGGATATCAGTACCTTAACATTGGAAAGGGGGGACCATATCTCCCAAAAGGCTGGTGCTTAATTGCTCTTAAACCCCATCATCACGACCGAGTGGGAGGATTATAGTATCTTGTGGATCCTGGTGAATTTTTTACCCTGTGGATAAAGTGAAGTTTCCGATAGGCTATAGACGACTGCCTTTTAATCCGCTCTAGCCCTCTATGTATTGGGCTTTGTGGCTTCAGATTAAGTGGATATCAAGCAATTCCAGCTCGGTGAGTTTGGTTTATCGCTTAATGTACTTTTATTCCTATTGTCACTGCCAATTCAGTTGATCTGTCAAGGCAAAAGAGCACTTGCAAGCAAAATGATTCCTAACGGAGTGTTTATTTCCAGCTACTGCTCAAGTGGTTGGATTCTGTTCTGTGGTTGTTGGGTTTTTTTTTTTGTTTTTTTTTTTTTTTCCCCCCCACCTCCCAATGCATTTTGTCTTAAAGCATTGCGCATTAAACAATGATTCGTGAAATCTGTCTGCTCCATAGCTGCTTTAGTAAAAAAAAAAAAAAAAAAAAAAAAAAAAATCAGGTTACTATTTGATCAGTGTTGAGGCTGCAATTTTCTGTAGTCTAATTATTTGCTTCAAGGGAAAAAAAAGGAAAAAAAAAAATGTAACAGATCAATGGCTACCTGTTGTCTCTCTGGTCGGTCTCGTGGAGTTTTAAATTGTACAAAGCCAGTAAATACATGAACTGAATGTAGAGGAGAATACAGCGAAGAGCCCACTCCACCCACTTCAGATAATGGATTTTTTTTTTTTTTTTTTTGTAACCTTTTTCTCTGTTGCTGGACGTGGAGGCATTTCTCTTATTTTGCATGAGGTGAATTAGCTGTTTGTTTAATATGACTTGCACCACCCACCACCATGTATGCAGATGTAGGTTATGTATGTGTATGTATGTTTGTTTGTTTGTTTGTTTGTTTGTTTTAAGAAATAATAACATTAGCCTGTGGAGTGTAGATGAGGAGGGGGTTCTATTTGTCTCCAGAGATAGGAAAACAAACACAGAAAGACAGAAAGTTGATTGATCCATGTAAACAGTAAAGCAAATAAGTCTAAAAAAAATTATGAATGTGAGGTTAAATGGTTTATGAGGATGCACATCATCCATCCATCCATCATCATCATCATCATCATCATATATATATATTTTTTTTTTCCTCCACTGCAGCCCATCTTCACAAGTGATGCTGATGATAATGAAGTGCAGAACAGATCCGGAGAGGATACCGGGAGCCTAGGGGATGACATCCACACAATCTGGTTGAACGTGGATATCGACGTCGAAGGCGAAGGATGGGCCCTCCCCTGTCGTCCGCCTTCGTGCTCCTGCTGGCCCTGAACGCAGCGTCTCCGGCCTCGGTGGGTAACCCCGAGGATTACGCGGCGGACGAGGCGGAGCGGACCGCCGGTGAAAACATCGTCTTTGATGACTACCGGGGGAAAGGATGCGTGGATGACAGTGGTTTCGTCTATAAACTCGGGGAGCGCTTCTACCCGGGACACTCGAACTGTCCGTGCGTGTGCACAGAGGACGGGCCCGTGTGCGACCAACCCGAGTGCCCCAAACTGCACCCCAAGTGCACCAAAGTGGAACACAATGGGTGCTGCCCCGAGTGCAAGGAGGTTAAAAACTTTTGCGAGTACCGGGGGAAAACCTATAAAATTCTGGAAGAATTCAAGGTAAGTCATGTTTATAAGAAATCAAATATATCTGTGCGTTTAACCTCATTTATTCTTAATTTCCAGCATAAATAACTATACTGAAAACATGAAAACAAGTCCTTTACACTGTTCTCAATCAAGTTACCCAGTTTTGTAGTTAATTACACTTCTATATTGGATTATATTGTATTTTTGGGGGGGCTGGGGAGCTGAGAGGTTTGGGGTTTTGGTGCCCTTCCATCTTTCCAGGTGCATTTATTCAGTCAATCAATGTAAGTTGGGTTATACTTAATAAAAGTGTTGAATCTTCCATATAGAGTTGCAAAAAAAAGTATTAGACCATCAAAAGTCATCAAAAACAATAGTTACGCAATCAAGTACTAATGTGACAGAAAACATGGAACGCCTAAAAGCACTATTTTTGTCAGTACAATGTCATACATACTGAAGTGATTTTGGTTATTATCAAGAAAACCATGGAAAATGGTTAGATATCAGCTCTGAAATTAAACTCTTATGAGCTATTTTTGTTGTTCTCATTATATTTGTCCAAACAAACATACCTTTAGTTGTACCAGGCATTAAAATGAGCAAGAAATTCAAGAAAATATATATATATATATATATATTTTTTTTTTTTTTTTCCCTGCGACTGTATATTAGATGATATTTGTACTTTTTGGGGGCTGGGGAGCTGAGAGGTTTGGGGTTTTGGTGCCCTTCCATCTTTCCAGGTGCATTTATTCACTCAATCAATGTATGTTGATCAAAGATTGGGTTATACTTTATGGAAGTGTTGCATGTTCCATTTACAGTCATGGAAAAAAGTATTAGACCATCAAAAGTCATCAAAAACAATGGTTATGCAATCAAGTACTAATGTGACAGAAAACGTGTGGTGATTTTGGTTATTATCAAGAAAACATAAAAAATGGTGAGATATCAGCTCTGAAATTAAACTCTTATGAGCTATTTCTGTTGTTCTCATTATATTTGTCCAAACAAATGTACCTTTAGTTGTACCAGGCATTAAAATGAGCAAGAAATT
Source organism: Sphaeramia orbicularis (assembly GCF_902148855.1). Lineage (NCBI taxonomy): Eukaryota > Metazoa > Chordata > Actinopteri > Kurtiformes > Apogonidae > Sphaeramia > Sphaeramia orbicularis. The sequence continues at coordinate 18,699,659 of NC_043977.1, forward strand.
CTAGAAAACAATAATTTTTTCCCCCGTGAATGTACATGAGATTATATTTGTACTTTTGTGGGTCTGGGGAGCCGAGAGGTTTGGGGTTTTGGTGCCTTTCCATCTTTCCAGGTGCATTTATTCAGTCAATCAATGCAAGTTGGGTTATACTTAATAAAAGTGTTGCATCTTCCATATAGAGTTGCAGAAAAAAGTATTAGACCATCAAAAGTCATCAAAAACAATGGTTACGCAATCAAGCACTAATGTGACAGAAAACATGGAATGCCTAAAAGCACTGTTTTTTTTATAGCCATTGATGTAAGAACTGAAGTGATTTTGGTTATTATCAAGAAAACCATGGAAAATGGATAGATTGAGTACAGGATCATAAGTGAGACATTTGGTCTGAGCAAAACCACCATGCATTGATGTGTGAAAATGCGCAAAATGTACTTCCATTACACTTTTGCACAATACAATCACAGAAAAAAAATTTCTAGACCATCAAAAACAATGGTTAGACAATCAAGTATTAACTCCTGTGTGTATCATGTGACTAAAACAGACAGAAGAGAAAACTTGGAATGCCTAAAAGCACTGTTTTTGTCCGTACAATGCCATAGATATTGATGTAAGAACTGAAGTGATTTTGGTTATTATCAAGAAAACCATGGAAAATGGATAGATATCAGCTCTGAAATTAAACTACTATGAGCTATTTTTGTCGTTATCATTGTATTTGTCCAAACAAATGTACCTTTAGTTGTACCAGGCATTAAAATGAATATTAGATTATATTTGTACTTTACTGGGCTGGGGAGCTGAGAGGTTTGGGATTTTGGTGAACTTCCCTCTTTCCAGGTGAATTTACACAGTCTATCAATGTAAGTTGATCAAAGATTGGGTTATACTTACAAAAGTGTTGCATCTTCCATTTACAGTTGTGGAAAAAAGTATTAGACCATCAAAAGTCATCGAAAACAATTGTTACGCAATCAAGTACTAACTCCTGTGTGTATCATATGACAAAAAAAGACAGAAAAGAAAACATGGAATGCCTAAAAGCACTGTTTTTTGTAGCTATTGATGTTAGAACTGAAGTGATTTTGGTTATTACCAAGAAAACATAGAAAATGGTTAGATATCAGCTCTGAAATTAAACTCTTATGAGCTATTTTTGTTATCATTATATTTGTCCAAACAAACGTACCTTTAGTTGTACCAGGCATTAAAATGAGCAAGAAATTCAAGAAAACAATAATTTTTTCCCCGCGACTGTGCATGAGATTATATTTGAACTTTTTTGGGGGCTGGGGAGCTGAGAGGTTTGGGGTTTTGGCGCCCTTCCATCTTTCCAGGTGCATTTATTGAGTCAATTAATGTAAGTTGATCAAAGATTGGGTTATACTTAATAGAAGTGTTGCATCTTCCATTTACAGTCATGGAAAGAAGTATTAGACCATCAAAAGTCATCATAAACAATGGTTATGCAATCAAGTACTAATGTGACAGAAAACATGGAATGCCTAAAAGCACTGTTTTTATAGCTATTGATGTCAGAACTGTAGTGATTTTGGTTATTATCAAGAAAACCATGGAAAATGCATAGATATCAGCTCTGAAATTCAACTCTTATGAGCTATTTTTGTTGTTATCATTATATTTGTCCAAACAAATGTACCTTTAGTTGTACCAGGCATTAAAACGAACAACAAATTGAAGAAAACAAGGGTGGTCTAATATATATTTTTTCCCCCTGTGACTGTTTATTAGAGTATATTTGTACTTTTTTGAGGGCTGGGGAGCAGAGAGGTTGGGGGTTTTGGTGCCCAACTGATTCTTCTGTCTTGCCAGATTCATTTATTCAATCAGATTAAATAAAAATGCATATAAATTGATCAAAGATTGGGTTATACTTAATTAAAGTGTTGCATGTTTCATTTACAGTCATGGAAAAAAGTATTAGACCATCAAAAGTCATCAAAAACAATAGTTATGCAATCAGGTACTAACTCCTGTGTGTATCATGTGACTAAAACAGAGAAAAGAAAACATGGAATGCCTAAAAGCACTTTTTTTTTAATAGATATTGATGTAAGAACTGAAGTGATTTTGGTTATTATCAAGAATACCATGGAAAATGGACAGATATCAGCTCTGAAATCAAACTCATATGAGCTATTTTTGTTGTTATCATTATTATATTTGACCAAACAAATGTACCTTTAGTTGTACCAGGCATTAAAATGACCAAGAAACTGAAGAAAATAAGGGTGGTCTAATATTTTTTTTCTCCGCAACTGTATATTAGATTATATTTGTACTTTTTTGGGGCTGGGGATCAGAGAGGTTTGGGGTTTTGGTGCCCTTCTATCTTTCCAGGTGCATTTATTCAGTCAGATTAAATAAAATGCATATAAATTGATCAAAAATTGGGTTATACTTATAAAAGTGTTGCATCTTCCATTTACAGACACAGAAAAAATTGTTAGACCATCAAAAGTCCTCAAAAATAGTGGTTATGCAATCAGGTACTAACTCCTGTGTGTATCATGTGACTAAAACAGACAGAAAAAACATGGAATGCCTAAAAGCACTGTTTCGTAGCTATTGATGTAAAAACAAATAATTTTTGTTATTATCAAGAAAACATGGAAAATGTCTAGATATCAGCTCTGAAATTAAACTCTTATGAGCTATTTTTGTTATCATCATTATATTTGTCCAAACAAATGTACCTTTAGTTGTACCAGGCATTAAAATGACCAAGAAACTGAAGAAAACAAGGGGTGGTCTAATAATTTTTTCCACGACTGTATATTTATAGGAGCACCAAGGGCTGCATGTTTGCTACAGGCAATGAAGGAAATACACACATCAGGTAAAATCAACAGGCATGATAAGATTCAATAATATGAACCTACTTAATGGTACTGGGCAGGTGCTAGAACATGGTCTCTGTTTTTAATGTTGTGCCATAATGGGACATGGCTGCACCAAAGGGTTGTAGTAGTTTGGGGGTAGCAAGGCTGACGGTTGTTGTGAGTCCTGGCTCTTAAAGGTCCCGTATTATGCTATTTTTCAGTCACGTCATATAGGTCTCAGAAGCCCAAAAACATAGTATTTAAGTTTGTTCGCCCCAAAATCATCCTTTGTTCGGAATTTTCAGCGGTCGAAAAAGTCCCTCTCACCAGCCCTCCTCAGAACAGGCTGTTTCTGGGCCTGCTTCCGGGTATGCAAATGAACGTATCTGTCCACGCCCACTCCCCCTCCCCTCTCTGGGAGAGGACGCGGCTTCCGCTAGCGGTACTACGCGCTAATGTTGACTGTGAAGCCCCTCTCTCGTCTACAATACACATGTCTCAGACAGAACGTCTTTCCAAACACTGGCTTTCTTTGCCTTGAGGCGTGATTGAGCCCCGACAGAAAACGGCGGTGTTGTGTCGGGTTCGTGGACCTGACACGGAAAGACGCCTGCCGCCACTAATGCAGGCAGCTACTAACAAGCTTGATGCTAACTATACTGATGCCAACCACAAAAGGCCCGTGTTCAAAGTAGTTCTGTTGAATGTCTCTGGATATTATCAGCTCTTGCATGTTAACGGGGACGCAAACGTTAGCAGCAGTAACCGAGCTATGTTAGCTGCCATGCTAACGTTAGACGTACACATCAACAACCACCAGCTTATCCGTAATGTAGGGTTATGCAGTAAAGATACAAAAAAATGATCAGAACTTACATCTCCCACACTTGTACTTGGGTCACGAAGCGTTGGTACTGCGTCCTTCTTGATTCGGAGTCTTTGTGCTAAGCCGGAGCTGTATGGGCCCATGTTCGAAAAACACTCGTCCGTGAAATGCCGGGCACACACATACAAGCGTTTCGGAATGTTGTTTGGTACATGACCATCAAAGATAGAATCCAGCCACTTTTTTCGGAGAGGCTCGGAAGTGGGGAGCAAAAATAAACTATCGTGTTGGTGTGTGCAGCCAACAACACCACAACTTGCGTGTCTCGCCTTCGCCATGTTTGTTGTCCAAGAGGTACTTTGCCAGGGTGGGGCTCGCTTTGCCAGGGTGGGGGCACAGTCAGGGGGAGGAGTTAAATCCGCTTATGTCGTCATAAGCGGACCCAACTCAAACTCGGCCGTTTGAGCAGGCATTTTCACAAAATGTGGTGTAGCAAGGCAGGGAGGAAACAGACGGTTTTCAAATTCGAACCTCATAATGAGGCTACTGCAACACACACTACTATAAGAAAACTTTCACAAAGTGAGATTTGCATAATATGGGACCTTTAAAATAATATCAAAGTATCATCCAAAGGTGTTTAGTGGGTGTTCATTGCCAAGGGCACAAAGATGGCCGCCTCCCGGAGTGATGTCATCCCTCCTCCCTTGCACCATCCATCGAACATACACCAACAAAACCAAACTGGCAGATGCTCTAACAGTATTTTTGTTGCTTTGACTTGGGGAACAGTCAAAAGGGAAAGGGGGGGAAAGCGAGCGGTATTTGGACTTGTCAGACTCGTATCATGGTTGTTGTTATAAAGCGTGACAGTGCTGTCTGATTAGAAATGACACTAAGAGCATGACAACTACAGTCTGCTTAAACTGTTGCTGCCCATGAGGAAACCTGCTCATTGAAATTCTGCACATGTGCATTGAAGAGGCCAGTGATTGAGATGTGATATGACACAATCCGGCCTTAGCAGCTGTATAGCTCTGTGGTTATATGGTTAGCACACATGGTCTATGAAAAAGTGAGGCTGATTATATATTAAAGGTGTGTTTTCACCTCCATTTTCAGTCAGGAAGTGTACTGTTATGTGTAGCGGCATGACTGAATGATTAAAAGAAAGTATGAATATGGATGCTTATAATCCCTATTATACAGGGGGTATCAGAAGAAACTATACATTTTGAAAAATTAGCCCCACACTGTAAAAAAAAAAAAGTAAAAAAACAGCAGCAGGGGTGCCGAAAAAATACTGTAAAATAACGGAAAATAACCATCTCATAAAAATACGGTAATTTTCCATAATTAAAATAAATTTTTTGCCCTAACTTTACATGAGATTCTGCATATTTTTTTTGACTTTTTAATGTTTAATAAAGAATATTTACATGTATTAAAACAATCAAATTACCTATAAATATATACATAAATAATTTTCAATGAGACCAAGTTGTATAATCCACTGATAAAAACTGTATTTGGACAGTTTATCAGTGCTTATACATGTTATACATTCACAAAAATACATTTATTCAACATTTTTGTTGTGAAACCTCCCGTAATTACACAAGATATTTGACAATTAACAAACAAGTCTTGTTAAACTGACAGAACAAACACTTCTTTTACGGTTAATTGTCAGTAATTTTATCTCGTTTTATTATTGTTTTTACAGTATTAAACTTGATATTAACAGTTTAATCTCATAAATAGAAAAGAATTTTTTGTGGAAATTATGATACATTTGCAAATGTATTTTAACTGTATTTTTCTGTGAAAAAAGAAAAAAATTATTTTAATAAATGGAAATTTTATGGTTATTCACAGTTAGTTTTTTCGTGTTATTTTACATTTGACATGTAAAATCACGGTCTGTTTTTGTCATTTCATTGATATTTTCCTGTACCTAAAAAATACAGGAAAAATCTGTAAAATAAACAGTGAAAATTCTGTTAGATTACAGTTTGTTTGTTTTTTACAGTGCAGTTCTACATTTGATAATTTTTGGAATTTTCTCTTATGGACATCAGTAGGTAGGGGATTGGTGGATATTTGTCCAAATTTTCAGGTTAGTGTTAACTCTAACGCAGCCTAACTTGGCCTGTCCTCAGTGACATTTTCAGGCCTAAACAACTTGAATTACCGTATTTTCCAGAGTACGGAGCGCACCTGAATATAAGCCGCACCTGAATATAAGCCGCACCCACCAAATTTTAAAAGAAAAAAAATATTTGTACATATATATGCCCCACCTGACTATAAGCCGCAGGTGTCCACGTTGTAACATGAGATATTTACACAGAAAGATGGTAAACAGAAAGATTATTTAAATATTTATTTCCATACCTTAACTGCTTTTTTCCAAACAGTGTGTGTAACACTGCAGTAAAACGGCAGGAACACGGCTGGTTAAAAAAACAGAAAAGTCATTGATCTCTATCTTCATCTTCCTTCTGCTCATTGAAACCACTGAAGTCTTCTTCAGTGTCGGAGTTGAACAGCCTCAAAGGTTCCGTCACACACCTTCTACATCTCTCTTCCGTTGCTGCTCAATGGCACTTCTGTGCAGCAGCTCTATTTCCTTCTTGGACAGACACATGGATTGGTTTTAACTTAAAAGCTGCATCATATGCATTTCTTCGTGTGTTTTCCATGATGAGGGTTTGTGCATGACACGCCAAATGACTGTTAAAAGTTAAGCTTAAAACTTCTCCTTTTCGTATCATCTCTTCCATCTGTCTATCTCGCTTTTGCGCTTCCTGCTAGAGCGCCCCTAGAGGCCGTTTGCCCGTATAAATCTATACATGAGCCGCATCGTTGTATAAGCCGCAGGGTTCAAAATGGGAGAAAAAAGTAGTCGCTTGTAGCTTATAGTCTGGAAAATACGGTAACTTTGAAAGGCAGGAACAGCTGTCATGGGTAAAGAAATGAAACTGACATGGTGGCCAAAGTGTTAATGCTGTAATCTGGTAATTTTGTGGAAAACAAGATGGATGCCCATTGTCCCCTCCCATGACCTTTGATTGTTTTTAAATCCCACCGTTACTTCGCACAAACTAGTTTTAACTTGGATTGCGTAGTTTGCCCCTGCTCACTCATGCATGAAAACCTGGGTCTGTAAATTTGGACAAATATCCACCAATCCCCTACCTACAGACGTCCATAGAAGAAAACTGCAAAAATTATCAAATGCGGAAACTGGGGGAAATTTTTAAAATGTATAGGTTTTTTTTTTTTTTGGATACACCCTGTAGCTTTGACATTTAAGTGCGATGTGGACTGAACATTTCAACAGGGTTCAGACTCTTTCGTTAAACTGTTTAAAACTCAAGGTCGGTTTAATAAGACATGACGGCATACTAGGGCAGCAGTTCCCAACCTTTTTTGGCTCGTGACCCCATATTAACATCACAAATTTCTGGTGACCCCAGACATTCAAAACAGACATTTTTTTGTTAAAATTAATTTGTTTTTAGCTTATCGGCCAACAGACTGTAAGCTATTGTCGTCATGCGGCGTCCATCGTCTGTCTACAAAAACTACAATTCCGATTGATTTCAAACTTGGTATACAGCTTCTTTATGATAATGTCAACAAAAGTTAGTGAAATTATTTGGATCTGGATCTGATATTGGATTTGGTGCAACTTTGAAAAATGTCCCCATTATAAGAGATAGGAAGTGGATCCATGCAATAACTCAGTAAATATAAATGATATCCAGTGTAAATTTCTACAGTTCAGCCCTGATGGGGAGATGACCAAAACATAATGGTCACATGCTGATCAGGATCTTCTTCTGGATCCGGGAACTTACGGAAAATTTAACATGGGCTCTTATGGGGAAAAAAAATTCAATCGTCTTCTTCTCCCAAACTCCAGTTCTGATTGACTTCAAACTTGGTATACAGCTTCTGTATGATGATGTCAACACAAGGTTTTGAAATTATTTCCATCCAGATCTGATTCTGGATTTGGTGCGACTTTGAAAAATTTTCCCATTATAACAGATAGGAAGTGGATTGATAGAATAAATCAGTGTCAATGATATCAAGTTGGAATTTGAATTTTTTTACAGATCTGATTGGAATGTGACCAAAACATGGGCTATTTCTGTAATATAATAAATACACAGAACTGAGTGATAATAAATGGCATCTGGATACATTTCCCAAAGCTTTTAATTTGGCCGGTAAGCTACAGGGCCAATGGTCCTATTTTTGATCATGTAATAGTTTACTATACCATGTTGCAAATAAACATTAACATTAGACGATGTTTAGTCTATATAATGTATATTTATATGGATGGAGGCAGAAAAGACAGGTGTAAATTACTGCACAAAGTGAGAATTTTATTTTCCTTGGTCAGGATATGTACAGTCAGTCCAGCTTGGATTTACAAGGCTGACAATTATTACTGAACAAGAACTCAAACTATGAATTATGAAAGAGCTGCAGCATCTGAAACTGACCACAATGAACATTTGACAGATAAACAGAACCACAGTGCTTCAATGTTTTTATATAGTGATCGTATCTGTCAACTCACCATTTATTTTTTATTATCAAGTGTTTTTTTTTTTTTTTTTTTTTTATGAATTACTAGAATTTTCAGGCAACTCCATGTGGGGTCCCGACCCCAAGGTTTAAAAACACTGTACTAGGATATGTGATATGTGCTCTGAAATCTCTAAACAACCCTGGCCCTTTGTCATCTTGTTTTATGTATTTATTTATTACTTTTTCCAGTAACCAAGGTTATCTTGTTGAAAAAAAAAAAAAAAAAAAAAAAAAGGAAAATTTTCTTTGAACAACAACATCTCTGAGAGTCATTCATCTATCCAATCGGGTGCAGAGAGGATTTATGGTATGAAGACGAGTGCTTTTGATCACATGCTTTGTACAGTCCATTTGAGATGACACCTGTCTCATGCAAATGCCTCTTAAGCGCTGGTATTTCATAATTAGGGAAGTAGAAATCCTGAATTGGCTTTTTAAGAGAGGACAGAACTAAATGAATAGTAGAAATGATCTCTTTAAAAGCATCTCTAAGATTAGTTCATTATCAGTGAGGATGCTACAGTGACGTTAACCACTATAACCACCGCAGACATGATATCGCGCATTAAAAGAGTCGACCTCTATATTTGTAGACACTCTAATCCACGCAGGTGTACAACCATTTCATACTACCGCTTCACAAAGTGTTTAACTAAAAACAAACAAAAACATAATTCGGTCGAGTTCAAAAGACAGCAACGTCTTTATGCCTTTAGCTTCCTCATGTTACAGTACAAGGCTCACATCATACAGCAGCCGTTCAAAGGGTTTCAATCAGCCACATAGTGCTTCAGAGGTATTTCTACTGGATAACTACTTCAGTTCTGATCTGAAAAGCCATCAATGCCATTATCTTTTCAATTTCATATTGAAACAGCAATTACGTGGTTAAGATCTGTGACCTACAACCATTTGATAAGAACGGAAAATATATTATTTACACTGCAGGATTCATTTAAACACATAATATGAAGCATTTACAGATTAAAATATGTAAAAACTATATTATGTAGATTATAATTAATGTTTCCAGTAATAAAAATGTCAACAATCACTGCAGTGGTACATTTCATTTAGTTGCCAGTCAGCCTCGTCTGTATTAACCCATAAAGACCCACAGTTACTTTTGTGGCAGTTCCCAAATATTTTTTTTTCTTCCTCTAGATTTCACCTTTCTTAAATGATTTATCACCATTTATTATAATATTATCATATGTATTTTGTGTTTTTTTCAATGAAAAGCATGTTTTTTTCTTGTATTTAACCCTTTCATGCATGAATTATGAGAACCTTAGTTGAGGTTTTTTTTGTTTGTTTTGCTTTGTTTTGTTTTGTTTTTTGAGTGTTTTTATTCCTCCTTAGGCATGAAAAAAACAATGAGATTGAGTTGTTGTTTTTTTTTCATAGATTTACAAAAATGTCCACTCAGCTACACCATGAATTTTATTCTTGAAGCAAAGAAACATGTATTTAAAACCCAATATCATGAAGTGATATGAAAACAGTAGAATGAAATCCTGTTTAATGCAGCTAATCTGATGTTTTCTCACATTTTAAACATATTCTAATACTTGTTATTACTCAGTTCATGGAGATAATATGCAAAAAATAACCATTAATTAATTTCCACTCAAGAACCAATCAAGAACAGCAAAGTTACAGTAATGGTATGAATTGCAGTTTATGAGATGATGTGTAAGTGTCCACTGTGTTGGTTGATATGGAACTAAAACAACTAAACCCATGAATATACAAGAGAACAGCTGGAGAATAACTGTCCACTGTAGTGACCAGTATGCATGAAAGGGTTAATTTACTGATTATGTAGATATTCATAGAAGCTTAGATTAAAGTTGAGGGCTATATCAGAAACAGAGAAAACTGAAGAAAAAGTGACTTTTTCAGCAAATATATCAATTACTGAACAGACTGATCTCATGAAATCGCATTGTATGGGACGCCAGTTTTTTGCATTTGCTGTGCTATATGTACGCATTTTCATCCTTTTGCGTGTTATTTAATACCATTTGATGGTGTGTCAATGCGCTAGCAGCTAATCGCTAATCCTAAACCTAACCGCTAATCGTGCTAATGGCGTGCTTTTTTATGTGGCTTAACCCTTTCATCCACAAATTATGAGAACCTTAATCAAGATTTTTTTTTCCTGAGTGTTTTTATTTCTCTTTAGGCATGAAAAAACACAATGCGATTGAAAATTTTCTTATGAAACTTATGAAATTTTCTTATGAGACACAATTTTTCAGAGGTACAGGGATGAGGGAGGGCTTGGGGATCACTGGGTGTTCTAAAGATGTACAAGTATGTGGTAAGTGTGTGTAAATGTCTGTATAGGTGTGTATGTGTGTGTATATATATATGTAGGTGTATATGTGTGGGTGTATAGATCTGTGTATGAATATGTATTTACATATATGTGTTATTGTATTATGTGTTTATGCAAATCATATTATATTTGTTCATAATAATATAAAGCCAGAAATCTTATTATTTACTTGTAAGTATCAGTCATATTATGGCATAGTGTATAGATATGATTAGACGAGGAAGGTTATTATTGTTATTAATTATATAAGGAGAAGGGGTGGGAGTTTATAAGTTATACTTCTTCTCACTCCTTTTCGAATATGTATTATATGTCTTATATTTAAGTGTTTTGTTTACTTATTTTCTTCTGTTTGACATTCATGTTCGAAATAAATACATCAATCAATCAAAAAAAAAGGAAAAAAAAAAAAGTAATAATAATGATAAAAAAAATTCGTATGAACCTATTTTTCATGAAGTTGCAAAAATATCCACTCAGCTGGACACCATGCGTTTAAGTTTTTGAAGCAAAGAAACATGTATTTACTGATAAATTGCGTGAAAACTATAACTATTACGCTCAGGGGAGATCTACACAATGTTACCAATTCATACCAGAAAACATATGTAATGTGTTAAAACTTTAATAAAGATACGTGCAAAAAAAAACAAAAAACAAAACAAAACAACAAAATCCATGAATATACAAGAGAAGAGCTGTAGAATAGCTGTCCACTGTAGAGACCAGTATGCATGAAAGGGTTAAATATGGACACTGACAGCTTATAATGCGTACAGATAACACGCTAATTAAAAGTGGCGTGTTATCTGTACGCAATTCATGATATCACGTTGGACCATAAAAACAATCATCTTCAATCACTGTCATTGATCCAAGTCCATGGGTTTTACTGGTGAGTGAATGTTGTAGAAGATGACGGTGTTTCCATGGTAACTACGAAGCCTCTGAACATCCAAATGAGTCATATGTGATGACCATGAAAAGATGAAAAATTGTATTTTACACCAATTATTTACATGGATTGATAAGATTAATGGATCCGAAGTTGTTAAATATTTTAGATCAGTAGATGGTCTTGGTTGCCAGTTGCTGTTTGGGTCTTTATGGGTTAAACTTGCAGCAATTTTGCTTGAATTAAATAAAATACCCAGTGTGAATTAAGTGGTAAGTCTTCTTGAAATTCTGAGTAACGATGAGTTCAGTTACATAATGTACACAAATAACAGACTGATCTCAATAAACGGCGTTGTACGTCACACCAGTTCTTAGGGCATTTGACGTGCTATACTTACGCATTTTTGACCTTTTGCGTGTAATTCAACGCTGTTTGATTGTGTGTCGATTTACGCCAGTATCTCCACTTCACATAACCCTAACACTAGGTGCATAGTATTTGACGCGTCGACGGGGCTAATAACTGCGTGAACATACACATGGCAAGCTTATAATGCGTACAGATAACACGCCAATTAAAAGTGGCGTGTATATTTACGCAAGTCATGATATCACGTTGGACCATAAAAACAATCATCTTCAATCACTGTCATTGATCCAAGTCCATGGGTTTTACTGGTGAGTGAATGTTGTAGAAGATGACGGTGTTTCCATGGTAACTACGAAGCCTCTGAACATCCAAATGAGTCATATGTGATGACCATGAAAAGATGAAAAATTGTATTTTACACCAATTATTTACATGGATTGATAAGATTAATGGATCCGAAGTTGTTAATAATTTTAGATCAGTAGATGGTCTTGGTTGCCAGTTGCTGTTTGGGTCTTTATGGGTTAAACTTGCAGCAATTTTGCTTGAATTAAATAAAATACCCAGTGTGAATTAAGTGGTAAGTCTTCTTGAAATTCTGAGTAACTATGAGTTCAGTTACATAAAGTACACAAATAGCAGACTGATCTCAATAAACGGTGTTGTCTGTCACACCAGTTCTTATGGCATTTGACGTAATATACTTACGGATTTTCGACCTTTCGCGTGTAATTCAACGCCATTTGATTGCGTGTCCATTTACGCCAATATCTCCACTTCACATAACCCTAACCCTCAGTGCATGGTATTTGACACATCAATTCAGGTTGGACGGGGCTAATAACTGCGTGAACATACACAGAAAGCTTATAATGCGTACAGATAACACCAATTAAAAGTGGCGTGTATATTTACGCGAGTCATGATATCACGTTGCAAATAGGGCTTTTATTTTGAAAGGTAATAGAAGTGGAGGAATTTGCAGTTTGTGGCAACTGAGTACAGGAGGTCCTCGGGTTACGCGGTACTCGACCTACGCTGTTTCGACTTTACGATGCCTGAGTCTCGTCCGCCAGTTTGTCTCCAGCCCCATCGTGTAGAGTGTCTGTGTTTGTGCTCCGTAATTTTCTCGGTATCCTCGCCTTTTTCACCCTCCTTTTTCACATCATGGCCCCAAAAAAGAAAGCAGGATCTTCTAGCGATGCTGGTCCAGCCAAGAGGAAAGCCATTACGATGGAAACGAAGCTGGATATCATCAAAAGGTCGGAGAAAGGTGAGACGCCAACGAACATCGGTAAAGCCTTAGGCTTCAGTCGGTCGACCGTGGTGACCATTATTAAAGACAAAGCCCGTAATACGTGTATTTGGATATTTATTTAGAGATTTAGGGGGTATTTAGGGGGTAGTAAAGGGTTAATTCCGACTTACGCGGAAATTCGGGTTACGTCGCCAGCGTAGGAACGGAACTCGTTCGTAACCCGAGGACCTCCTGTATCTGCTTTAGCTGTGATTCATAAACACTTCGTCACAGAAGATACGTGTGCTTTAAAGGGGGCATATTTTGCTAAACCCACTTTTATTAGTCTTCGGTTCATGTATTTGTGTATTTGGGGAATCTAATAGTTAAAAAAGTTTGAATTTGAACCCTCCAGGTGCTGCAAAGCTATCTTTATATTCATTTTGGCAAAAATTGAGTGGATTTCTACAACCTGTTTTAATTTCTGCTTAATTTCTTACATTTTATAACTAGTTACATCACAACATTTGCACATATAAGGTCAAGACTTCTGACGAACATTTCTCCGAGTACGCCGTAATTGTTTATCAGAAGCAGAGGTTGTAGTAAAAACTGAAAATATGTCCGAACTTTGAGCCGATTATCTAAAATGTTCAATTGTTGGTTGTATTAATGAACTCAAATGGCTGAACGGGACAGAAAGCTTCAGTGATTAAGTTTAGTTTGGGCAGTGGCGCCCCCTACTGTCAGCACCACAAATCCCGCCACGGAAAAGGGCAATTAAACGACAATTAATTTAATCGAGCAAATTCTTGTCAACTACTAATTGATAGGGATGTAAATTAACTGACTAACATGAACTGTGTGTGGTGAAAATAAATGCAGCTCCACAAATGTGAACTGTTCGTGCAAAATGCAAACATTCTGTCTGTTTGACCCACATTTACTGTAATCGTCACTGACAAATTTACAATGATTAGTGTATTTATACAACAGTGTACTAATAATGTACTATCAGTAAGGCCAGAGGCTCCATGATGGACAAGAGTTCTGAATCTAAGAAATCCCTAAACATGTACTGTATAATCGCAATAGTTCTATCTATCTCCCTCTTTCTCTTCCTCCCTCTTTTTATCTCTCTCCCTCCCTCTCTCCCAATTTCTTTCTCTCTCTCCCTCTCTCCCATCATCCATCCATCCATCCATCCCTTCCTCCCTCTTTTTATCTTTCTCTCTCTCTCTCCCTCTCTCTATCCATAACTCCCACTTTTTCTTCCTTTCTTCATTTCCACCTTCCTTTCTTTCTTCCTTTCTTTCTCCATTTCCACCTTTCCTTCTTTCTTTCTTCCTTCCTTCCTTTTTTCTTTCTTTCTTCATTTTCTTCCCTTCCTTCTTCCCTCCCTCCCTCCTTCTCTTTCTTTCTCTCTTTCTTTCTTCTTTCCTTCATTTCCACCTTCCTTCCTTCCTTTCTTTCTTTCTTCTTTCTTTCTCCATTTCCACCTTTCCTTCCTTCTTTCTTTCTTTCTTTCTTTCTTTCTTTCTCTTCCTCCCTCTTTTTTCTTTCTCTCTCCCTCCCTCTCTCTTTCTCCCTCCCTCCACCCCTCTATCCCTCCCTCCCAGTTCCTCTCTCTTTCTCTCCCTCTTCCTTCCTCTTTTTATCTTTCTCTCTATATATATCCCTCCCTCCCAATTTCTCTCTCTCTTCCTCCCTCTTTTTTATCTCTCTCTTTCTCCCTCCCTCCCTCCCTCCCTCCCAATTTCTCTCTCTTCCTCCCTCTTTTTATCTTTCTCTCTCTCTTCCTCCCTCTCTCTTTCTTCCTCCCTCCCTCCCCTCCATCCATCTCCTTTTTATCTTTCTCTCTCCCTCTCTATCCCTCCCTCCCAATTTCTCTCTCTCTCTCTCTCTCTCTCTCTCTCTCTCTCTCTCTCTCTCTCTCTCTCTCTCTCTCTCTCTCTCTCTCTCTCTCTCTCTCTCTCTCTCTCTCTCTCTCTCTCTCTCTCTCTCTCTCTCTCTCTCTCTCTCTCTCTCTCTCTCTCTCACACAATTTATTTCTCTCTCCCTCCCTCTCTCTATCGCTGTCTCTCTCTCTCTCTCTCTCCCTCCCTCCGATCTCATGTGACAGATTCTAGAAAATCATACATATAATGATAATAAACATGTTTCCTGATCATGTAACATAATAATTTCTGCAAGTCTATTTTTAAACACAGCTGAATCTGTAGACATGTCAAAAATGAATTTGTCTCAGTGTTTAAGTGTTACCTATGTTGTCTGGTAAAAAGAAAAAAAAAAATCCTGAAAATACAATAATTTTAAGCCTCTGTGGTTCTGTAACAGTTGCCATCTGGCACCACTGCTTCTAATCTGTAGTGTAGTTAGCCACAGTCTGGATTCATAATAACATGAAGGCAAAACAGAGACATCTCTGCTGGGAGATGTTTCAACATGTCACACTTGTGAATGCGGCATGTCACGACGCTGAAATGAACTGGAACAGGCAGGGGCGGACACAGCGAGTTAAACCAAATACAATATAGAAAAACATAATTACCAACCATCCTATGGCACTGTGTGGGAACATTAAATTTTTTAGGATATCAGACGTTTCTGAAACAGGTAAAATAATTTTTTAAGTAACCTTTTAGCCACCTTTTAGTCTTTTAAGAACCCTTTTAATATTTTTTTTTTACTCATTTTATTTTATTCTTTTATTCAGGTTTTATATATATTCTTCTGTATTTTTATTTATTTATTTATTTTCAAATCTATTCTTGTATTTTACCCTGTTATTTTGTTTTTTATTTATTTTTCTGTACAGCACTGTGGTCCACTGTGGTTGTTTTAAAGTGCTTTACAAATAAAGTTGGATTGGATAGGACATACAGTCGCGGAAAAACTTATCAGACCACCCCTTGTTTTCTTCTGTTTCTTGTTCATTTTAATGCCTGGTACAACTAAAGGTACATTTGTTTGGACAAATATAATGATAACAACAAAAGTAGCTCATAAGAGTTTAACTTAAATTTTTTTTTCTTTCTTTTTAAATCTTGTCAAAGGCTTGGTACGTGGCAAACTTAATATGTTTCTCCGTACAAAAACAGGTTGTATATAATTAACAATTAACTCTAGTGACAGACTCAATATACTTTTTTATCTCAAACATAAAAGAACAAAAATAAAATAAATGAATAAAAGACAGGCAGCAGATACAAAAGGAGGTGGATACATAATAATATCAACTAATAAATATCTGTACACACACAAGTAGATGCACTCATACCTTCATACATACAGACTTATCTACCTTTATGTAATCCCAAAACCTGTCCCAAATTTAATTTAAATTTAATTTTTAGATTAATTTCAGAGCTGATATCTAGACATTTTCCATAGTTTTCTTGATAATAACCAAAATCACTTCAGTTCTTACATCGATATCTATGGCATTGTACTGACAAAAACAGTGCTTTTAGGCATCCCATGTTTTCTTTTGTGTCTTTTTTAGTCACATGATACACACAGGAGTTAGTACTTGAATGCATAACTATTATTTTTGATGACTTTTGATGATCTAATGATTTTTTCCGCAACTGTATTTGTCTGTCTCGGGTGCATTAAACTACAGGATGTATTGACAGTATTCTGACTTTATGCCTATACTGTAGTAGTGGAGTTTTGGTTTTTTTTTTGTTTGTTTTTTTAAAGATATCTATTATAATTGTATTTGACCAGTTAAATAGAAAAAAAAACATCACTAAAGGTGATCCTTTGGCCTCTGAAAACTGGAGGCATTTGTCATTTTCCACTTTGTCTGTATTTAACTGATAATTAACTGTAGAGAGGGATTAATGATCATGTACATTTTTCGGCGGTCATCATCAAAACGACACGGCAGTGAAAGCGGTGATTTTAGCGAGAGGTGTGTGGGATCAGCCCTTTTAAAATCCTGCGTAGTCCATCTCCTCTGAATGGTGTGTTTGCGCATCAGAAATTGAAATGCAAGCCCACAGATTTTGTTAGAGCCGTTGTGAGTGCATAAGTCTCACAGTTTGATGTGAGATCAATTCCATCAATAGTGCAGCTCGTACCCATTCTAACCTTGACTGGAAGGCCCAAAGGCAGAAGGGCATTTCTTTGTTCTTTAGAGAGGAAATAACATTCATTTGCTGTTATTGATTATCCCAGTGAAAATTACATGACTAAAATAAGGGCAGAGGAAATCCGCAGAGCATGATTTTCACCTTCTACCATTGACGACCACACAAGCGACTCCAGTGACTGAGTCCCAACCTAATATGAGGGTTGTGCCTCTTCAGTAACAACATGAAAGCTTCAGTTCCCTGCCGTGTTAAAGGAAACGAAAGGCCGCCACTATCTGGTTCGCCGAAGCCTGTTTAGAGATGTCGACAGTTTAACCTTTGGTGTGGGCCTCATTGGCATTTCCTTGGCGGTGATCGTGCTGCATTGTGCAGATCTCTGCATTTATATTCATCAGCCCATGATCAAGAAGAAATGAGACAGGAAAGGAAAGGATAACAAGAGAGAGGGGCGGTCTATGTGGAATTTAGAATTGTTTGATTTAATGGAAGAATTGTTGTAGGTGAATCGCATCAGTAAGCACTTGATTTATTTTTCTGTGTTATTATGATGAAAATTCACGCAGGTCATAGTCTAATCATTTAATCTAATATAAACGCTTTATGCAGATATTGTCAACCCAGTCCTTGGTTTAACCCTTTCATGCACAGTGGTCACTCCAGTGGACAGTTATTCTCCAGCTGTTATCTTGTATATTCATAGGTTTTGTTGTTTTAGTTCCATATCAGCCAACACAGTGGACACTAATGCACCATCCCATACACTGACATTCATGTAGTTACTGTAACTTTGCTGCTGTTGATAAACCTGATCTACATTAACATGTCTTAAATCAATGGCTAATTGCTATTACACTGTAATTATGAGTATTCTTTATCAAAAAGTTTTGGGGGTTTTTTGCATATTATTTGCATGAAGTTAGTAATAACTAGTATTAGAGTATGTTAAAATGTGAGAAAACATCAGATTAGCAGCATTAAAAATGTTTTTATTTCATAGTTTTCACACAGTATTTCACTTTCTGATGATGGGTTTTAAATACATGTTTTTTTTGCTTCAAAAATTAAATGCATGGTGTCCAGCTGAGTGGACATTTTTGTAACTTCATGAAAAATAGGTTCATAAAAAAAATTCAATCACATTGTTTTTTTCATGCCTAAACAAAAAAAAACTCAACTAAGGTTCTCATAATTCATGCATGAAAGGGTTAAAGTGCATACACATATTGATGGCTAAAATGCAAAACCTCCTATCTTAAAAAAATCCCTTTTTTCAGGAAACAAAAAAAAAAAGAAAAAAGTGGATCCTGGAGGATTCTGTTGGGTTTCTGTAAATTGGCTTAGAGTCTGGTTTTTACCAACTCTATATGTAAAGTGTCATGAGATAACTTTCGTTATGATTTGGCGCTATATACAGGGTGGGGAAGCAAAATTTACAATGAACATTTAGTTGTTTTTTCTCAGCAGGCACTACGTCAATTGTTTTGAAACCAAACATATATTGATGTCATAATCATACCTAACACTATTATCCATACCTTTTCAGAAACTTTTGCCCATATGAGTAATCAGGAAAGCAAACGTCAAAGAGCACTCAAAAAAAATAATTCTTGGCTCTAATAAACATGAAGTAATATTTTAAAGTAAAATGTAACTGAAATATATGAAATTTAAAGTTTATTTATCCAAAAAAGTCAAACATAATGTGAATATGCTTAGTATAAAGTGAATCTAAACAAATAAAGTAAACTTTATTTACTAGATCACATAAAAAGGCTGAGCGTCACAGTCAAACACAGTTTATGTAAAAGTTTGCATTAACTAAAGCAAATTTGACTAAAGGTATTTAATTTATTTATATTGACTCAATATGATAGAAAAAAACATTGTATTAAATGCAACTCTTGCCATTAAACTTATGTAATAAAATTACATGGAAAATTTACATGTAATGAAAATACATAAAGTCAACATTTTTGGCCTAATTATTTTTTTGAGTGAGTGTGTGATTTGCTGAATGCACTCGTCACACCAAAGGAGATTTCAAAAATAGTTGGAGTGTCCATAAAGACTGTTTATAATGGAAAGAGGAGAATGACTATGAGCAAAACTATTACGAGAAAGTCTGGAAGATACTATTAAAGAAGAATGGGAGAAGTTGTCACCCAAATATTTGAGGAACACTTGTGCAAGTTTCAGGAAATGTGTGAAGGCAGTTATTAAGAAAGAAGGAGGACACACAGAATAAAAACATTTTCTATTATGTCAATTTTCTTGTGGCAAAAAAAATTCTCATGACTTTCAATAAACTAATTGGTCATACACTGTCTTTCAATCCCTGCCTCAAAATGTAAATTTTGCTTCCCCACCCTGTAAATAAAATTTGATTGATCGATTGATTGATGATTTAGTTTTAGTATAGTATGGTCTTTGTTGTTGTTGTCAGGTGACCTTCATGTCATAAGAAAGGGCAGGATTACACTGGGTTACAAAAAAATGTTTTTTGCAAGTTGTCTAGGTCTTTTCAAATGAATTAGGACCATTTTGCACCGCTAAATCCAAAAATGACATCTGTTTTTCCTCAATCAGTTCAGGTTTTTTTGCTAATTTGATTTTGAAAAATTTGATCTTCTCACAAACTATAATAATTAATACCAAAATAAGATTGGTAAGCACACTTTAGGAAACTTGTGACTTGATTCCTGTTAGGTACAATGGTGTATTCACCGCAGATGTAGCAGAATACGTCAGGCTTATTTTTGCAAGATCTTCTAGTCGAAGCCATTTCATTCACCTGTAATATTAAAAAAAAACAATCATAAATTGGCAAAAGTAAAATCTTCAGAAATCGTTTATTGCAAGAAATATGAAAGAATTTTGTATCATATGATGTGAAAATGCCCATAAATGTAAGCAAAAATGTTAAAAAGCTAATATGTAGCATAGTTCAGAAAGTTGACCTGATTGAGTAAAATTAATGTGATGTTTGGATTCAGCACACCAAAATTATCCTAAATCAGCTCAAAAAACTTAAACAATAAATTTGTTGTTGACCAGTGTAATAGAGTTGGACGTTTGGATGTTGGTGTTGGTCATTTCGCACCAGCGTTAGTTACGTTAGTTTTGGACCACAGCAAACTCCCCCACCAGCCTGCTCCGACAAAAACAAAACAAAACAAAACAAAAAAAAAAACATCCCCCTTTAGGTTTTTTGACAAACTGCACCCTCCACATACCCCCCTGTTCTGACAGATCGAAAAGATACTGAATTTTGTGAAGGGTCCACAATTGGTAGCGGCGCCCCTGAGTAGCTTTAACCGAAAAAGTTTGGGGGAATCAATATGCGAAATTATTCTCCAGTGGCAAAGTCTATTTCACGTGTAGCGAGGAAAGGTTAAACAGAATAGGATCCTTCAATGACAAAATATGCTTAGATTACAAGTGTCGGGTAATTTTTACGTGATGTTCTGGTTGGAAGCGGCGGTGTACATCCAGTCGACACCAAACCTGAACTGCATTCTAATCCAGTCATTTACCGGCTCATGTACCGGGTAAGTCCATCATCAACCTAAGGCAAGGCAAGGCTAGTTTATTAGTATAGCACATTTCAGCAACAAGGCAATTCAAGGTGCTTCACACAGGACATTGAAATAAAAGAAACAAAAAGAAACACATTTAAAACATTATAAAAGAAACATGTAAAAGGTGATTAAAAATAGCAAGTAAGAAAACACATAAAACTAGAAGCACTCGGAGAGCGCAGACCTCCGCCAAGGCTGATCAGTGGCCCCCCCCGTGGGCCCCCCCACGCCAAGGAGGTTATGTTTTTGCCAGGGTTTGTTTGTCTGTCTGTCTGTCTGTTTGTCTGTCCATTAGTGTGCAACATAACTCAAAAGTTATGGGCAGATTTTGATGAAATTTTCAGGTCTGCGCCCCCCCCCCCACCCCCCACCCCCGATCACCACCAAAATTTAATATTTTCTTCCTTATCCCATTTCCAACATACCCTGAAAATTTCATCAAAATCTGTCCATAACTTTTTGAGTTATGTTGCACACTAACGGACAGACAAACAAACAAACAGACAAACCCTGGCAAAAACATAACCTCCTTGGAGGAGGTAATAAAAAAAATAAAATAGAATAAAATAAAATAAAATAAAATAAAAACACACATATTAAAGTAAGAGTTGCAGTGCAGAGTTTCAAAGAGAATATAAAATTTAAAAAGTCAAAATCCTTTTAGTCAAAGGCAGCAGTGAACAGGTGAGTCTTTAACCTGGACTTAAAAGAACTCAGACTCTCAGCAGACCTGATATTTTCTGGTAGTTTGTTCCAGATATACGGAGCATAGAAACTGAACGCTGATTCTCCATGTTTAGTTCTGACTTTAGGAACACAGAGCAGACCTGCACCAGATGACCTGAGTGGTCTGGATGGTTCATACTGGACTAGAAGGTCTCTGATGCATTTTGGGCCTAAACCATTCAGTGCTTTATATGCTAGTAAGAGAATTTTAAAGTCTATTCTCTGAGAGACAGGGAGCCAATGTAGAGACCTCAGAACTGGACTGATGTGGTCCACTCTCTTGGTCTTAGTGAGGACTCGAGCAGCAGCATTCTGGATCAGTTGCAGTCGTCGAATAGACTTTTTAGGCAGACCAGAGAAGATACTGTTACAGTAGTCAACTCGACTAAAGATAAATACATGGACAAGTTTTTCAAGGTCCTGCTGCGACATCAGTCCTTTAATCCTAGAAATGTTCTTGAGGTGATAGTAAGATGACTTTGTAATTGTTTGTATGTGGTTTTTAAAATTCAGGTCTGAATCCATGACAACACCCAAATTCCTGGCCTGGTCTAAACCTAAAACAGTACATTCCCAGCACTAGATCAGCCACTTGACGCACAGTAGGTGTAGCGCTACTTGTACGAGGTGTATTTTCTACTCATTTGTTTTGTGAGTGAGTCAATCCACTCACCTTCAGTAGGCGTTTCTCCAACAGGGTTCCCCATTAGATGAGGACGAGACCGGTCCGCCCAGTGCGGTCGCCAATTCGCCTTTTATCTTCAAAAACTAGGAGCTATAGGCTTGAACCGTTACATCCATGTTCCCGCGATCTCCCTGGGGAAGGGCTGAAAAGTTGAAAAGGAGAAGAGATTTCCAGCATTTTCATGATAAAAGTATACACTGTAGATTTCGGCTATTAGACTGTAATCATTTGAGGACACACAATGTCATTTAATTAAATTTCAGAGAATAGAAATGCTATAAAAAAAACCCTGGAGACTGATGCTAATGTATTCACTCCAGTGAAGTTAAGACCTACTTCTGAGTCAGTCTTAAATGTAGAATTCATTTTCATAAAAATAAATACTACCTCTTGCCACACTGCACTTACAGTAGATGGAAATTATGCTGCGAGTGATTGTAGAGGCGAAATATCGAATGGATGTCAAATATAATAAATAATATATTCAAAATTCTGACAGCCTTTGCTTGTTATTAATGTTTACTTGTACTTTTGTTTTCATGACTTGAATACATTAAAATTAAATATACAGAAAATAGATACTTAACCCTTTATAGGACACTCATAGAAACACTCTGAAATTCAGCATTTAAACCACAGGTGTCAAACATGCGGCCCGGGGGCCAAATCCAGCCCGCCAAAGGGTCCATTCCGGCCCTTGGGATGAGTTTGTGAAATGCAAAAATTACACTAAGATGTTTACAATATTTTTAGTTCAGGTTCCACATTCAGACCAATTCAATCTCAAGTGGGCAGGACCAGTAAAATATTATCATAATAACATGTAAATAATGACAACTCCAAATTTTTCTCTTTGTAAATGTAAATATTTTCATGTATTTACACTAAAACAACGTATAATTTAGCAAAAAATGTGAATAACCTGAACAAGTATGAACAACCTGAAATATCTAAAGAGAAGTATGTACAATTTTAACAATATTCTGCCTGTTATTAAATGTTTTTGTGTATTTGTAGATCCACTGTGATCTGTAAGTTCTAATGTACATGTGTAAATGATAAACTGAGGCGTAGTATTGTTAAAATTACACTTATTTTCTCAGTTTGTTCATGTTATTCACATCTTTTGAAAAGATAGTTTGCAGATGTTAACCTTTTCATAATGCAAATTTACTTTTTTTGCTCTAAAACATAGAGAAAAGTTTGGAGTTGACATTATTTATCTATTATGATGTTATTATTTTACTGGTTCGGCCCACTTCAGATCAAATTCAGTTGAATATGGCCCCTGAACTAAAATGAGTTTGACACCCCTGATTTAAACCATAGTGTGTTATTGGAGGACATAACAAGACTATTATCTTTGTGAAAAAAAAAAAAAAAAAAGGATTGCCATGTAGAAAATCCAGGTCAATGAAGTTACCATATTTGGTTTCATACCCATAACCTCTTGAGACCCAGCAATGCACTTTTGTCCTCTGTAGGGGACAAAAGTTTGACAGTTTAACTTTAAAAAAAAATGCTGTCCATTGCAATGGACATTTCATTAACCCTTTCATGCATAGTGGTCACTACAGTGGACAGCTGATCAAAGGTGTTTTCTTGTATATTTATGGATTTGTTGTTTTGTGCATCATCCCATATGCAGCAATTCATACCATTACTGTAACTTTGCTATTTTAGATAAACCTGATCTGCAGTGACATGTTTGAGAGTGAAAAATTGCTAATAGTTACTAGACTATAATAAATATTTCTATTTTTTATTTTAAAGTTGTTTGTTTTTTGGATATTATCTCCATGCAGGTATGTTAAAATGTGAGAAAACATCAGATTAGCAGCATTAAAAATGTTTTTATTTCATAGTTTTCACATAGTATATCAGTAAATAAATGTTTCTTTGCTTCTAAAATTAAACGTATGCTGTTCAGCTGAGAGGACATTTTTGTAATTCCATGAAAAATAGGTTCATAAAAAAATCAATCGCATTGTTTTTTTTTTTCATACCTAAAGAGGAATAAAAACACTCCGGAAAAAAAATCTTGATTAACCCTTTCATGCATACGGGTCACTACAGTGGACAGCTATTCTACAGCTGTTCTCTTATATGTTCATGGATTTTGTTTTGTTTTGTTTTTTTACACATATCTTTATTAAAGTTTTAAGACACTACATATCTTTTCTGACATGAATTGGCAACATTATGTAGATCTTTCCTGAGCATAAACCCCCAGAATCACAAGCCCTCCCCATAGTTTTCACACAATTTATCAGTAAATACATGTTTCTGTGCATCTAAAATTAAATGTGTGGTGTCCAGCTGAGTGGACATTTTTGCAACTTCATGAAAAATAGGTTCATAAGATTTTTTTTTTTTTTTTTTTCCATTATTATTTTTTTATGTATTTTTTTTTTTTATTATTTTTATTTCATTTATTTATTTTTTAGAAGAAAATTTTCAATCGCATTGTTTTTGTCATGCCTAAAGAGGAATGAAAACAGAGGAAATTTTTTTTATTAGGGTTCTTGTAATTCGTGCATGAAAGGGTTAAATTAAAAAAAACAAGAATTATTTTAAAAATGTATGTGAAAAAACTGTTGCATTATGCAGTTTCCAATCAAGACAATTGTTTAATGTAAAAAATAAATAATAATAATTAGGGATGTCCAATATTGGCTTTTTTGCCAAAAACCGATATGCCAATATTGTCCAACGCTTAATTTCCGATATCTACCGATATCGCTGCCGATATATGTGGGATATTAAACTAATTTTAGGTAACATCACATATCTCCTGTCATGGAATTAACACATCATGTCTAATTTTATTGTGATGCCCCATTGGATGTATTCTCAAATGCAACAAGGCCTTCAAAATGTAAACACTGTCTGTGCAAAGAATACATACTTCAACTTAACTCTTTCCCCGCCAGAGCATTTTCCAGTGAGTTGGTAGCCAGCACCAGCCTTTTTGGTCATTTGAAAATGTTGTGTGAGGAGTATGTGAACACTGAATACATCAAAAGAAAGAACAGAACTTCAGCTTTTAAACACAAGAAACAATTTTATTCTATCTTCATTCATTCGTGAGATATGAACGTTTGAATATTGGTCATTTTCAGGAAAAAACTGAATTTTGAGCTTAAAAAAATGAGAAAACTGCATTTTTTTTCCAAAGATATTGATTTTCAAGATAAAATTTATTTCCTATTTACATTTTTGACTCTCTCATTTACCAACAGTAACACTGTATTCCAAATCACAAAATAAAATAATAATAACAACAATAATAATAACAAACAGCTCTAAGATATCCCATCATTCCACAAAATATTAGAGGAATCTACACCAAACTTCAGACCAAACATCTTCTAAAGCACCAGGTTCCTTCTAAACTTATCACATTTACATACATCAGTTATAAGTTTAACACATATTAGTTTAGCTTTTTGATATAAACACTTCAATATTCCTCATTTGCAAGAAAAAAAGAAACAAATTCACTAAATACTGTAGATTTCTGGCCTTTGCTTGGCTGCACCAGGTCCTCCTGTTGGACCACCTGCTGTGTTTGATCTGGAAATAATTATATGGACATGTAGTTATTTGTCTATGTATGAATATATTTATTTATTTATTTATTTATTTCCTACTAAAGCCAAATCAAACAGTGTCTTTCCTGTGTCCCTGCTGACATTATGGAGCTGAATCTGTTCTGTGTCCTCAGTCTGAATCTGAACTCACTGTAACAGATGAACACTAGCTGTCCTTTGTCTTGTCCCATGTCTGTGTGTCTGTCTTCTCCTTGAATGTCCACTAGAAATGTCTCTTCTCTCTTCCTCCTGTCTGTCATTGTCTCCGTGCCCTTCCTCTTCCTCATCTCCGTGTCGGACCTGAGCCGTTTCGTGTTTCCCGTGTTCCGTGTCCGTCTACCTCACCTTCTGTTTCTCCGTTTCTGTCTCTAAATGGTTCTTCTGTAGCTCCATCACATATTGAATTGTCAGACTCTCTCCATAATCATCTTTAAGGCTTTTGAAACTGCGCGCGGTTCCTGCACAGTCTGCATTTCCTCATTCAGTGACTGCCGCTGGATGCGTTGCCATGGGATACGGAGACTCCAGTGCGAAAACGTTAAACCCGGTCCGTCATTTTTCCAAAAAAGCTGCTTAATTGTTTGTTTTTGGACTAAGGAAAGTAATTCACATGATCCGCAACCGCTTCAACTACAGTATAACAGTGAAAACACGGACTGACGGAAAATCTCGTCATTGGCGGAGAAAGAGTTAAGTTGTGGAAAAAATGCCATATTTATTTATTTTCTCTCCCTCCCTCCATGAGTCTATTACAGTGTGGCAAATCTACTGTACAGTTTTGAAAACTGCACATTTCTTTCAGCTACAAACAATGCTTCATTTACGTGTCGGTAAATGCCGGTGAAATCAAGGCATTATTTTATCGGTTTTAATTCTAGGCAAAAAAAAAACAATACCGATATTCACCGATATTCCATTTTTATGCCAATATCGGGCCGATAATATCAGTGGGCCGATATTATCGGACATCCCTAATTATAACCTTGGGTCCAACTAAAGCAAAAATTAATTTAAAAGTAAAATGTGGGTCATTTAGCTAAAACTAATCTGTCAAATTGTCTCTAAAATGTCCCATCAGAGAGATTTCAAATAGTGTTTTGACCCTCAAAGATTTGTCCACACAGCATTCAATTCATTTGCAGGAATGTCACGTTTCATATGCTACTTAGCGATGCTTGTGAAAAAAACAGAGCAAACACCAGGGGGTCATCCAGGCCTGGTTCTCGGGGAGGCAACAAACGTCCTGCCCCCTCAAAAAAAAGTTTCCAAAGGTAGGGAAAAGGAAAATGAGGTGCACAACAGCGGGAGACAGAAATTAGTAGTGTCTTTTTTTATTTATTTAACCTTTATTTAACCAAGAAAAGATCCCATTGAGATTAAGAACCTTTTTTCCAAGTCTTAAGTTTCACTTTTACTGTACACCCCCCCCACCCCCTTAAACCGGACCCAGTGTCATCTGTTATTATTTGTGCATCCTGTATGTCAGGGGTGTCACTCATTTTAGTTCAGGGGCACATTCAGCCCAATTTGATCTCAAGTGGGCCGGACCAGTAAAATAATAACAGTGAAAAATTCTAATTCTATTCTGATCAGGTTTACATCGACGAAGTTTCCTTAAAAATCTGAATAACATGAACGACTGAATTGTTTTAAGAAAAAGAAGTGCAATTTTAAGAATATTCTGCCTCGGTTTATCAGTTTATCATTTACACGTGTGCATTACAATCGCACAAAACATTTAGTAACAGGCAGAATATGGTAAAATTGCATTTTCTTTTCTTAAGACATTTCGGTTTGTTCATATTTGTTCAGGTTATTCACATTTTTTGTAAAAGTATAGCTTGGTAATTAAACATTTTCATGTAATTTTACTTTTTTACACCAAAAAAAAAAAAAAAAATACAGAAAATTTGGGGTTGTCATTATTTATAGGTTATTATGATAATATTTCACTGGTCTGACCCACTTGAAATCTAATCGGACTGTATGTGTCTGTATGTGGAACCTGAATTAAAATGATTTTTACACCATTGATTTTTAATATCTTCATTGTAATTTTTGCATTTCACAAATTCATCCCGCGGGCCGGATTGGACCCTTTGGCGAGCCGGATTTGGCCCCCGGGCCGCATGTTTGACGCCTGTACTGTATATGTTATATTTTCTGTGCAGAGATGGAAATAATATAAAAGACAGTTGATACAAACAACCCTATTTGTAGTTATTTATTCCCTCGGCCAATGAGATCGATAAGCAAAATCAAGAATGGAATCTGAATCGTTAAATTCTTATCGATTCCCATCCCTAGTTGAGCCTGTCTCACCTCATCATTGGCTTCCTGCTGCCCCCCCCCAAAAAAAAGTGGCGGTGGGGGGTGTTGATGTATAATGTGAGAAAAACGTTGCATTGAGAAATATTGCTCTCCGCAGTTGTTGGAGTATTCTACAACATCTCAGTGTCGTATTTTCCATCTCTGTGTATTCTTGAACCACCTGTAAAATATTGTTGTGACTTGAACAGCAGCAGTATGCAGTCTGACTGTCAACCCATTCCCATCACAGCTATTAACCGCATGGCTGAGTTTCCCGTGACCCTGCTGTCCAGCCTCTAAGTATTTTACATTACCGTTTGCCCCGCTGAAGGTTATTTGACTATTCATTGCTTCCCCGCTCCTTCTCCATTTGTCTCGTGAGTGGAAATTAAAAGTGCGGCGGCTGATTCGCCCTAGTACCAACCCAATAAGATGGAGACAACAGTGTCGATCCTTCACCACAAACATCTGGCAGCACTTCTAAATTCAGTGCCGGTGCTCTATTTTCTTTTGTGAGTCTGAGCATAGGCATGACTGATCCGCTTCACGGTAGACCTCACACAAAAGGACACAGTCAAAGCACCAGGCGCCGCTGAATACATTGAAGGACTCTCGGGCCATGTGTCATAGGTCCAATGAGTAGTTTTCTCTCTTATTTTTATGTCCTGCATTTTTGATAACAGCTACAATTTACTTAGGGGGTCAAATGAGTGGCCATTTTTGTCAAAAAAAAAACAAAAAAAAAACGTTGTAAGAAATGCATAGAACTGTGTTGAAATAATGCTAATACATTTGTGCACCGACTACTGATATTATTCGACAGTGGAAGCTATATTTTCAGAAATATTGGATTTTGAATATGGTATAATAGGGTGAGGGTTAATATGGTATTGTAATGGCTAAATTACTTATATCCATATATATTCATGTATTTCATATATCATATAGCAGGGGTGTCAAACTCATTTTGGTTCAGGGGCCATATTTAGCCCACTTTGATCTCAAGCGGGCCAGACCAGTAAAATAACGACTTAATAACCTATAAATAATGACAAATCCAAGTTTTTCTTTTTGTTTTAGTACAAAAAAAAAAAAACAATTTAATTATGAAAATATTTACATTTAACACAAAAAATTTGAAAAACCTGAAAAAACAGAAATTTCACTTGAAAAATTAGTGCAATTTTAACAATATTATGCCTCAACTTATTATTTATACATGTGCATTACACACAATGATACATAAACATTTGGTAACAGGCAGAATATTGTTAAAATGTGGGAGTTTGAAACTAAAATTTGAACAATTCCTACATTACTACATCTCTTCTTATTAACACAGTAACAGGCAGAATATTGTTAAAATTTCAGGTTGTTCATCTTTGCTTTTATGTATGTATTTATTTGCATTTTATTGTGAAAGAATAGTTTTGTAAATGTTAATATTTTCACAGTGTAATGTTATTTTTTTCACTTAAAATTTTTCCACATAATTTTTTACAAAGAAAATTTGTGGTTGTCATTATTTATTGGTTATTGTGTTGTTATTTTTACTGGAGATCACATTGGTCTGTATGTCGAACCTGAACCAAAGGATTTTGACAATCTTGACTGTTCAGGTTCATTTTTGCTCTTTCATCCCACGGGCCGGAATGGAACCTTTGGCGGGCCAGATTTGGCCCTCGGGCCGCATGTTTGACACCTGTGTCATATACAGGGGTTGGACAAAATAATGGAAACACCTTAAAAAAAAAATCGACAAAATATAATTTAATATGGTGTAGGTCCACCTTTTGCGGCAATTACAGCCTCAATTCTCCGAGGTATTGATTCATACAACTTGTGAATTGTTTCCAAAGGAATTTTAAGCCATTCTTCGGTTAGAATACCCTCCAACTCTTTTAGAGACGATGGCGGTGGAAATCGACGTCTTACTTGAATCTCTAAAACTGACCATAAATGCTCAATAATGTTGAGGTCTGGGGACTGTGCCGGCCATACGAGATGTTCAACTTCATTAGAATGTTCCTCATGCCATTCTTTAACAATTCTAGCTGTATGGATTGGGGCATTATCATCTTGAGGTGAAGGTGTTTCCATTATTTTGTCCAATCCCTGTAGGCTTCTAACTTTATTTCAGATAGTGTGACTTCTTCTGTGTTGTGTCCAGAGTAGAAGGCCAGGCCAACACCTGAGTAGTATAGAGAAGATTTCTCACAGGGGTCTTATCTCTAAATTCCTGACAGTAGCCAAAACACTTTCTACACATCATAATTTTCTCATGGGAGACAGAAGACTACATTGTGATTTGTATTTTTGGGTTCAGACCATCTCAGTCTGTTGTCTGAGTGATATGTCTTTCTATGGAGCTCCAAATAAAGTGATTTCTTTGACACTGATCGCTTAAACTGATCCTTCTTTATTGAAGACGAATTAGTAGAATATTATTTTTCCATAACAGTATAATAACCCTAACACCTGGCAGAGGGGGGGGGCATTGAAATTAATAAATTCAGTATAGAACAGAATATAGCATAGAATATAAAATAATAACACAGAATAGAAGAAAATAAATTAGAATAGAATTCTTAAAATAGCATTAGAAAGAGCAGAAATAACTGGTGGATGGACGTGACATTACCCATGATGCTCTGGTCAGTACCAGTACTTTATTAGTAATAAACTTATATACTTACTATTGCTAATTCTCCTCTTATTCATAAATGCTAGTATTGTGGATCTAAAACAATAACAGCTGACACAAAAACACAAAATGTGGCAGTGGATGGATGTGACATGGTTGTTACAGATCCCATCATACTGATGCTTGGCAGCCTCGTCACCGTTTCCACAAATGATCCCTGTGCAAAAACTAGGATCAGAATTATTTATTGTATAGTTTATCATCATACTAAAGAGTAAATAACAATATAGAATTGTTATTTCTTTATAAAAATACTTATTAGAAAACTATTGATTTAAAAAGTGACGTGTGACATTCTTAATGTATGTATTGGCGTAACATAAGCAGGATGGATCAGCACCATACTCCATATTGCAACCTGTAAAAATAAAACATGTGATATGTAGGATATAATCTTTAAGAAAAATTGTGGAATCTAAAAGAATAGAATATTTGTTTTTCAGGTAAATTCAGTTAAAATATAACTTGGCCATTTGTGACATGAAAATATAGCATTAATTGTGATGAAATTGAACATTTTTGAGCTGAAAACATAATTCATATGACCAACATGTTGCAACAGAACTGAAATCCTGTAAATTTGCATAACTTGCATTTACCAACACAAAGTTCCTTTGGGGATTCACTTCTATTGATTTCTTATGCACAAAGACAGAAATAAGACCTCTAAGCAAATTTTAGCTGATAAACCTTCATGCGTTCCACTTGTGCTGCTTAATAGGTCAATCTGATTAAAGTACTGTAAAGAAAAAAGGCATACAAAAAAACTAAATAAAAATAATCCAGACACTTGTTAAAAGCATTGATGGAATTGTTCCAAACTAAATGAATGATATGTGTTAATTCACATGTTGATTTTCAGCCCAATTCATTCCAACACTTTCCCGCCAGCTGCTTTTCTTGAGAGAATACACTCACTGGGGCCAACAAATGATAGGTTTAAGTCATGCATCACTACGCCGTTCTGTAAGAACTATTATGATGTCTGCAACGTCTAATCGTCTGCTTCTGTTTTCTAAAGATAGTAATATGCCTTATGGGGGGGGCGAAGAGATTCTGTATCTGTGCCAGATGCTGATTCCTGTAAAAGTATCTCTCATTATTCTCATTGTTATGTTTCTAAGTAATTTTCTTTGCTGTATGTTTGGCGGCTGCTCAAATATTAATCAAAATTGGTGTTAGCTATTCTTACCATCCACTTAGCTAATTGTCCTCCTCCTTCAATGAATTTATGTTTGTTATGCTTTTACCCGTAATTAGCCGCTTCAAACTGGCATGTAATCAACCATCTACCGCCAAGTAAAAGCTCTGTAAAACAATGTTACGTTGTTAGTCCGAGGCTTTTATTGCTGCACAAAAAAAAAAAAAAAAAAAAAAAAAAAAAAAAAAAAGGACAGTGGCAGCATCACAGGGTCTGCTGGTGAGTTCGTAACACCTGTATGTACGCCAAAGGAATGTTGATCATCTACGTTCTTTCAGGGTATTCGTATCAGATCATCGTTCATTTACTTTTGGAGGTTTAACCCTTTATAGCACAGGTGTCAAACATGCGGCCCGGGGGCCAAATCCGGCCCGCCAAAGGGTCCAGTCCGGCCCTTGGGATGAATTTGTGAAATGTAAAAATTGCACTGAAGATATTAATCATTTTAGTTCAGGTTCCGCATACAGACCAATTTAATCTCAAGTGGGTCGGATCAATAAAATACTGTCATAATAACCAATAAATACTCACAATTCCAAATGTTTCTCTTCTAAATGTAAACATTTTTACGTCATTTTACTGTATTTACGCTAAAACAAACAATCATATCACAAAAAAACATGAATAACCTGAACAAATATGAAAAATCTGAAATATCTGAAGTGTAAGTTTACCAATATTCTGCCTCTTTATTAAATGTTTTGTGTTTGTTGATCCACTGTGATCTGTAAGTTGTAATTTATATGTGTAAATGATCGATTGTTGAAATTGCACTTAGTTTTCTTAAGAATTTCAGTTTGTTCATGTTATTCACATTGTTTTAAAGGATAGTTGGTAGATGCAATCATTGTCATCGCATAATTTTACTTTTTTCACTCTAAAACATAGAAGAAAATTTGGAGTTGACATTATTTATGTATTATTATGTTATTATTTCACTGGCCCGGCCCATTTCAGATCAAATTTGGCTTAATGTGGCCCCTGAAGTAAAAGGAGTTTGACACCCCTGCTTTGTAGGGTACTCTGAAATTCAAAGTTTCAATCTTAGTGTGTTATTGGAGGACATAAGACATTTGTGAAATTTTTCCGATTGTTTTTATTGTTATATAGAAAATCAAGGTCAATGAAGTTACCATATTTGGTTTGTTATTAAGGGTGGGCGATACTGGGAATTTTGGTATCGATCCAATGCCAAATAAATACAGGGCTAGTATTGCCGATACCGATACTTTTTACTTGAAAAGTCATGATCATTGAATAATTTTGTGATTTTGCCTTTAGTTAGTTGATTATGGTAAAACATAGGAGAAAAATTTTAAGCAAATAAACATGTTTTTTTCTTTTAAATGACAACAATATAAAACAATTTAACAGTATAAAGTTAATAAAATAATTCCCCTTTTAAATTTGTGGCGTTACCACAGTGGCACAGTTATCACATGTGGCAGTTTCCCTTTCAGCTGCAGTGAATGAGCTCCATACAGCGCTCGTCTTTCTCTCCGCCATCAGGGGCTGCTCTCAGTCAGTGCTCTGACTCTCTGCTGTCTGGCAGAGCTGGTCGGGGGGGGGGGGCAGACTTGGAGAGAAGCTGCGCTGGCATGAACTCTGAGGAAATTTGAGTAATTTGCTGGATGTATAGAAGAGAAACTACAACAAAAGTATGGATCTTATCCAGTATCAATCCAATACCGATACTCACCTTGGTATCAATATTTAGATCGATATGCCTACCTCTATTCCTTACCCATGTGTGGCCGAAAAAACAAAAAAAACCCCAAAAAAACCAAAAAACCCAAGAAGTACATATAAAAAAAGAAATAGGACCAATGGCCCTGTAGCTTACCGGCCAAATTAAAAACTTAGGGAAATGTATCCAGATGCCGTTTATTATCACCCAGTTCTGTGCATTTATTATATTACAGAAATAGCCCATGTTTTGGTCATATTCCAATCAGATCTGTAAAAATTCAAATTCCAACTTGATATCACTGATACTTATTGATTTATTGGATCAATCCACTTCCTATCTGTTATAATGGGAAAATTTGTCAAAGTCGCACCAAATCCAGAATCAGATCCAGATCAAAATAATTGCAATACCTTGTGTTGACATCATCATAAAGAAGCTATATACCAAGTTTGAAGTCAATCAGAACTGGAGTTTGGGAGAAAAAGACGATTGAAATTTTTTCCCCATAAGAGCCCATGTTAAATTTTCCGTAAGTTCCTGGATCCAGAAGAAGATCCTGATCAGCATGTGGACATTATGTTTTGGTCATCTCCCCATCAGGGCTGGACTGTAGAAATTTACACTTGATATCATTTATATTTACTGAGTTATTGCATCGATCCACTTCCTATCTCTTATAATGGGGAAATTTTTCAAAGTCGCACCAAATCCAGAATCAGAGCCAGATCCAAATAATTTCACTAACTTTTGTTGACATCATCATAAAGAAGCTCTATACCAAGTTTGAAGTCAATCGGAATTGTAGTTTCGGAGAAGACGATTGAAATTTTTGTAACGGACGACAGAACATGGCGCCGACGCCGGACGCCGCAAGACAACAATAGCTTACAGCCTGTAGACCGGTAAGCTAAAAATACAAGAAAAGCACATGTAAGGTGAAACATGTTTTAGAACATTAGAACATCACTTTTAGAACATTAGAACATCATAAGTGCTTATCCAGACACCTGTCAACAAATGCATTAACTCTTTGAACATCATTCCTTACATTAGCACCACTAGCGGCATTGTACCCATGGTGCCATTGTACGATAGCATGAGAGGCTAAAATCGCCCAGCATACCTCACAACATTTGAAAACGGACATAAAATTGTGTGTAGTAGATAGTCAGGAAATGTTTCTATTCATTTGGCGAGTTTGGCGGTGATCGGGCCTGTGAAGGCCGAGGTGAGCTGGGACCAATTCTGAGGTGAGCTGGGACCCGGTCTGAGGTGAGCTGGGACCAATTCTGAGGTGAGCTGGGACCCTGTCTCTGTGATGAGCTGGGACCCGGTCTGTGGTGAGCTGGGACCCAGTCTGTGGTGAGCTGGGACCCAGTCTGTGGTGAGCTGGGACCCATTCCGAGGTGAGCTGGGACCCATTCCGAGGTGAGCTGGGACCCGGTCCGTGGTGAGCAGGGACCCGGTCCGTGGTGAGCAGGGACCCATTCCGTGATGAGCTGGGACCCGGTCCGTGGTGAGCAGGGACCCATTCCGTGATGAGCTGGGACCCGGTCCGTGGTGAGCAGGGACCCGGTCCGTGGTGAGCAGGGACCCATTCCGTGATGAGCTGGGACCCGGTCCGTGGTGAGCAGGGACCCGGTCCGTGGTGAGCAGGGACCCGGTCCGTGGTGAGCAGGGACCCGGTCCGAGGTGAGCAGGGACCCATTCCGTGATGAGCTGGGACCTTGTCTCTGTGATGAGCTGGGACCCTGTCTCTGTGATGAGCTGGGACCCGGTCCGTGGTGAGCTGGGACCCATTCCGAGGTGAGCAGGGACCCTGTCTCTGTGATGAGCTGGGACCCGGTCCGTGGTGAGCTGGGACCCATTCCGAGGTGAGCTTGGACCCGGTCCGTGGTGAGCTGGGACCCATTCCGAGGTGAGCTGGGACCCGGTCCGTGGTGAGCAGGGACCCGGTCCGTGGTGAGCAGGGACCCGGTCCGAGGTGAGCAGGGACCCATTCCGAGGTGAGCTGGGACCCTGTCTCTGTGATGAGCTGGGACCCGGTCCGTGGTGAGATGGGACCCATTCCGAGGTGAGCTGGGACCCTGTCTCTGTGATGAGCTGGGACCCGGTCCGTGGTGAGATGGGACCCATTCCGAGGTGAGCTTGGACCTGGTCTGTGGTGAGCTGGGACCCATTCCGAGGTGAGCTGGGACCCGGTCTGAGGTGAGCTGGGACCCTGTCTCTGTGGTGAGCTGGGACCCATTCCGAGGTGAGCTGGGACCCATTCCGAGGTGAGCTGGGACCCGGTCTGTGGTGAGCTGGGACCTGGTCTGTGGTGAGCTGGGACCCATTCCGAGGTGAGCTGGGACCCATTCCGAGGTGAGCTGGGACCCATTCCGAGGTGAGCTGGGACCCATTCCGAGGTGAGCTGGGACCCATTCCGAGGTGAGCTGGGACCCGGTCTGTGGTGAGCTGGGACCCATTCCGAGGTGAGCTGGGACCCATTCCGAGGTGAGCTGGGACCCTGTCTCTGTGGTGAGCTGGGACCCATTCCGAGGTGAGCTGGGACCCATTCCGAGGTGAGCTGGGACCTGGTCTGTGGTGAGCTGGGACCTGGTCTGTGGTGAGCTGGGACCTGGTCTGTGGTGAGCTGGGACCCATTCCGAGGTGAGCTGGGACCCATTCCGAGGTGAGCTGGGACCCATTCCGAGGTGAGCTGGGACCCGGTCTGTGGTGAGCTGGGACCCATTCCGAGGTGAGCTGGGACCCATTCCGAGGTGAGCTGGGACCCATTCCGAGGTGAGCTGGGACCCTGTCTCTGTGATGA
Source organism: Sphaeramia orbicularis (assembly GCF_902148855.1). Lineage (NCBI taxonomy): Eukaryota > Metazoa > Chordata > Actinopteri > Kurtiformes > Apogonidae > Sphaeramia > Sphaeramia orbicularis. The sequence continues at coordinate 18,736,189 of NC_043977.1, forward strand.
GCTGGGACCCGGTCCGAGGTGAGCTGGGACCCATTCCGAGGTGAGCTGGGACCCATTCCGAGGTGAGCTGGGACCCTGTCTCTGTGATGAGCTGGGACCCGGTCCGAGGTGAGCTGGGACCCGGTCCGAGGTGAGCTGGGACCCGGTCCGAGGTGAGCTGGGACCCGGTCCGAGGTGAGCTGGGACCCGGTCCGAGGTGAGCTGGGACCTGGTCTGTGGTGAGCTGGGACCCTGTTAAAAATCACCCAGCATACCTCACAGCATTTGAATACGGACATAAAATTTTGCCCAGTAGATAGTCAGGTAATGTTTCTATCCATTTGGCGAGTTTGGTGGCGATCACGCCTGTGAAGGCTGAGGAAAATCCGTACGAACACCCTCCTGTGCTGCAACATCGATCGGACGCCGGATACCGGACAGATGCGATATAGTCGGATTACTTCATGGTACCTTACAAAGCAGGTCCACTCACTGTTCATGCAGAGGTGGACCTTACAGACCCTGTAGACCACATTGGACCTGAGATTATTCACTCACTGTCCTCACTTGAACTGTTGATGTCACTGTCTTGTAATGTGTGTGGAAATTACCAAATATAGTCACGTACCCAATGAAGGGTTCAGATGTTGGGTTTTTTTTGTTTTTTTTTAAATTGCGGTAGAGCTCAAAGGATGCGTGCAGAGGAGGAGTGAAGCAGCGGAGTTCATGCAAAGCTGTCACCAAAATGAAACATCTTCAGACTATTTGAATTGATAGGGCGACGTATGAAGTTCTTATCCATGAGTGCAGCAGCTGATTGGTATAAATCGCTCATAGAATCTCAGAAAACTGCAGAGATGACACTGATGCTGTAAAAAAAAAACAACACGTTTTTTTCTCTGAACAAATCATTTTCTATGGTGGATGAGGTGGCATCATGTTCAGTTTATACACATACAAAGGTAAGCTTGATATATTTATGATTTATACTTATATTATACTTATGATGCCAGACATTTCCTCCATATAAACATGCAGAATCCCACACCCAGAATCCAGCTGTGATGTCACAGTGGCCATAAAGATTATACAGTACGTGACATGGTTAAAGTCTGTCGGATGAACAAAATTTAGCATTGGCATGAGACTAAATAAGTGTATACTCCTGTGTGAGCGCTATACAAGAACAATACTGTTTAACCCTTTATAGGACACTCACTTTGAAATTCAACCTTTCAACTTTAGTGTGTTATTGGAGAACATAAGACTAGTTGCTTTTCCATTTACACTCAAACTGCGCAAAATATAACTTGCAAATAAAAATTTACCAAATTGAAAAATAATTTCCCCGCAATAATTTTTGCGCTGGCAAAAAGTGTTTTTTTGCGGGCGTAGTGAAATTGGTATATCACACAAAACTGCAATGGAAAGACCTTTTTCCGCAACTAGAGTCACGTGAATAAAAAAAAAAAAAAAAAAATGGATGTTGATGGACGTTACAATAAGCGAAGGGAAGAGTTGTAAAAGAAACATGGTGCAGTATGTGTGGACACACCAGGAAACTGAATCATTTTTTAATTTAGTTCACGATAAAGGGGTAATAGATAGGGATGGGAATCATTAAGAATTTAACGATTCCGATTCCATTATCGATATTGCTTATCGATCCGATTCCTTATCGATTCTCTTCTCGATTCTCATTGGGTGAGGGAATAAAAGAGTACAAACGGGTGTGTTTGCATTAACTGTCTTTTATATTTCCATCTGCACAGAAAATATAACATATACAGTATGTACAAATAATAATAACGGATGACGCCGGGCCTGGTTGGGGGGGGGGGGGTACAGTGAAAGACGCTTTACTAATTCCTCTATTGCCGTATTTCTACTATGTGGAACCGGTTCGACTCGGCTCGGCTCCCGTTGTTGTGCACCTCATTTCCTTACCCCTCTTACCTTCGGAAACTTGTATTTGAGGAGTTATGACGTTTGTTGCCCACACCAGAACCGGAACTGGAACCGGCCCAGTGCTGAACTCTACCGCTACAGTCACAAGCGCCGCTAAGTAACGTATCAAATACGTGACATTCCTGTAAATGATTCACATGCTGTGGACAAATGTTCGAGGATATTAGAGGGATTCCACCCTTTTGAAGACATGGAAGCTTTGACAGTGTTCCAAGTAAGTGGACCTGGGGTCGTCTTTTTAGACCGTTTCTGCCTCAACGCCATGTTGGCTACGTTCTGACCAAAACAATGCAGCGTACGTGTGACGTCATCGCGCATGCACAACGAAGGCGGAATCGATAAGCAGAATCGTTAAGCGGGCAGGCAAATGATTCCAAGGAATCAAACTACTGGGAACCGGTTCTCAAAAAGAACTAGTTCTCGATTCCCATCCCTAGTAATATATAATAATAATGAATATATCTGTAATTCGACACAACAGTTACTTTCGTCGCCATGTTTATGGAATGACTTCTTGTGTCATCTTTCGATAGTAAATAAACAAATCATTGCATTTGTGATTTAATGGAAAAACCGACATTAGGTATTTCTGTTTTTTGTTTTTTTTTTCTCGATATTTAGTAAATATCGTAAAGTTTTGTGCAAATGTCCAATGGAAAAGCAACTACTATTACTTCTGTGACATTTTTCTAATTTTTTCATTGTCATGTAGAAAATCAAGGTCAATGAAGTTACTATATTTGGTTCCTTGCCAAATATGGTGGCAAAATAAATATCCAAGAAGTGTATATGTAAACAAGTGATGTCAGGCACAACAAACCCCACGCCTCATACATATTTCACCCATTATAAGTTAATGGGAAGATTTGAAAAATTCATAAAAGATTTCAACTTTAACCTTCTGTTCCAAAAAAATTTAATGAGATCCATTCTGGGTCACTGGTAATGTATAAACCAAATTTGGTATGAATTCAATCAATAGTTTTGTTGCTACAGACATTTGAAATTCTGCCCATTATAAGTAAATGGGAACAAAACTGATGTATTTATAAACATTTGAAACTGTACCTATTATGAGTAAATGGGAGAAGACAAATACATTTTTTAAAAAATAATAAAATAAAATAAAAAATAAAAAAATAAAAAAATTTTAACTTTAACCTACTTTTTCCAAAATATAAACACATCTATTCTGGGTCACTGGCAATCTATAGACCAAATTTGGTATGAATTCACCCCATAGTTTTGCTGCTACAGACATTTGTAATTTTGCCTATTATAAGTAAATGGGGAAAAAAAAAAAAAAGATTTTGAAAATTCATGAAAAAAATTCTAACTTTGACCTACTTTTCCCAAAATGTAACGACATCTATTCTGGGCCACTGGCAATCTATAAACCAAATTTGGTATGAATTCAACCAATAATTTTGCTGCTACAGACATTTGAATGTTTGCCCATTATGCGTAAATGGGGGAAAATAAAAAGATTTAAGAAATTTGTATAAAATTTAAACTTTGACCTACTTTTCCCAAAATGGAATGACACCTATTCTGGGTCACTGGTTATCTATAAACCCAATTTGGTATGAATTCAAACAAAAGTTTTGCTGCTACATACATTTATAATTTCACCCATTATAAGTAAATGGGGGAAGAAAAGAGATTTGAAAATTCATGAAAAATTTTTAACTTTGACCAACATTTTCCAAAATGTAATGAGGTCTATTCTGGGTCAGTGGTTATCTATAAACCCAATTTGGTATGAATTCAAACAAAAGTTTTGCTGCTACATACATTTGTAGTTTCGCCCATTATAAGTAAATGGGGTAAGAAAAATAATTTGAAAATTCATAAAAATTTGTAACTTTCACCAACAGTTCTCAAAATCTAATGAGATCTATTGTGGGTCACTGCCAATCTATAAACCAAATTTGGAATGAATTCAACCTATAGTTTTGCTGCTAGAGTGTTAAAGAAACAAACAACTGAACCAATAATAACAATACCCCTTGCCTCTCCTTTGGGGGGGGGGGGGGGGTAAAAATACAAGAAAAACATGTAAGATTGAACACTACAATGAGTGAGTAGGCTCTCGTTGACCTCTTGTGTGGGTAAGATGGATATGTGAGGAATTTCTGACAGGAGTTTCTAGTGCGAGAGGCGTGAAGCAATAGGTGTTAAAGTGGCACAAAGCAGAGAATGGAGGTCTTGTGTCGTGTGTTTTTACCTTGTGCCACAAAATATGCAATAACTATCCTGAGTGCATCGTTGTAAGAGTGCGAAAAAGCATATAGAGAATGCAGGTTTTTCATACTACAACACCACTCTGGCATTTTACTTGAATAAGGAGGGCTATTTCTGTTGCACAATGCCCAGATTGTCATTCTCTTTCCTTCTACATTCCGTACATTATCGCTTTGAAAGTCTCCTTCGGCGTATGCAAGAACAACAACCTTCGAACTGCAACTATAGCCTGAAAATGGAAACTTGACAAAAGATACTCATCTTTTTACTCGCCATTTTCTGCTGTAGGGATTTAGCCATTTGAATACCGCTACATGCTTCTGCATTTGCATTTTCTATCAAACAGACAGCGCTTTGTAAATGCATTGTCACAGCATACAGCCCAAGAACTAGTCAAACAACGCAGAGAACTTTTACCCATATTCCAGAATAATAGCGTTTTTTAGCAGACGTATAGACCTGCAAATGTGACACACACTGTAAAAAAAAAAAAAACTCCGTAAAAAAACAGTATTATTCCGGCAGCAGGGGTGCCGAAAAAATATTGTAAAATAACAGAAAATAACCATCTCATATAAATATGGTAATTTTCCAGAATTAAAATAGTTTTTTGCCCTAACTTTACATGAGATTTTGCTTTTTTTTTTTTTTTTACTTTTTAATGTTTAATAAAAAATATTTACATGTATTAAAACAATCAAATTACCAATAAAATTATATATAAATAATTTTCAATGAGACCAAGTTGCACAATCTGCTGGTAAAAGTGTATTTTGAGAGTTTATCAGTGCTTATACATGTTATACATTCACAAAAATGCATTTACTCAACATTTTTGTTGTGAAACCTCCCGTAATTACACAAGATATTTGTCAATTAACAAGTCTGGTTCAACTTACAGAACAAATACTTCTTTTACGGTTAATTGTCAGTAATTTTATCTTGTTTTATCTTTTTTTTTTACATTATTAAACTTTAAATTAACAGTTTAATCTCATAAATAGAAAAAAAATGAAATTACGATACGTTTGCAAATGTGTTTTAATTTTTCTGTGAGAAAAAGAAAAAATTTTTAAAAAATGGAAATTTTATGGTTATTCACAGTTAGTTTTTTCATGTTATTTTACATTTGACATATAAAATTACAGTCTATTTTTGTCATTAATTGATATTTTCCTGCATCTTAAAAATACAGGAAAAATCTGTAAAATAAACAGTGAAAATTCTGTTTAATTACAGATTTTTTTTATTTATTTATTTTTTTTTCAGTGCACACAGTCCCAGTGAAATACAGAAATTAACCCAAAAAGACCCAAACAGCCATTGGTGAAGATGTATAATGTCTTTTTGTAAATTTTAGCAGCAAAATATTGTTGCTCTATTGTTTTTGATTTACTGTATTTATTTTGTAATTTTTTCCCCTAATATGAGGTTTATGAGGTTTTTCCTTATTTTAATTAAGAGTTTAAGGAATGAACGAATAATATTGTACAGAATGTTTAATAACCGTTGATCCACTAATTCTATCAATACATGTAAATAGCTGGTGTAAAATACAGTTTGTCATCTTTTCATTGTCATCAGATATGACCCATTTGGACGTTCAGAGGTTCCATAGTTACTGTGGAAACACCGTCATCTTCTACAGCAGTGATTCACCAGTAAAACCCATGGAGTTGGAGCAATAACAGTGGATGGAAACACTTATTTTGTGTTCAGTTATTGATATCTTTGCTGAAAAAGTAACTTTTTCTTCCATTTTCAATAACCTTTAACTTTGATCTGAGCTTTTATGAACATTTACGTGATTAGTGAATTAAATATTGAGAAATACCTGATTTTCACCTATAAAACACAAATAGAGGATCAGGGTTCCTACACATTTGAAATTTCAAAATTCCATACTTTTTCCAGACCCTCATTTCCAGATGTCTTTGTAAAAAAATTCCAACCAGCCCACCAGTCTTTATATTTGGTCGTCAGGGAATTTACATCTACCCATTATGAGTTCTGCCAACAATCATACAAAGCATGTTGAATAGCTCGCTCACGAACAGTGTGCCGACATCACCTGTCCGTCAAAGCAGCAGTGAAACTTGACGACACCTGGGCGGGCTTTAAAATGGGTTGGAGGAGGAGGCGGGGCATTCAGCTTGTCAATCTTCCCAAATTTTTTCTGGGACTCGTAGCCTACTGTATGTGCTCTAATACAGATATTTTAGCTACACTATTAAGCACCTTAAATAAACAGATCGATCCTTTTTGATTACCTCAAGGAGGTTATGTTTTTGCCAGGGTTTGCTTGTTTGTTTGTTTGCTTGTTTGCTTGTTTGCTTGTTTGTTTGTTTGTTTGTTTGTTTGTTTGTTTGTTTGCAACATAACTCAAAGTTATGGACAGATTTGGATGAAATTTTCAGGGTTTGTTGGAAATGGGATAAGGAAGAAATGATTAAATTTTGGTGGTGATCGGGGGTGGGGGGGCCCACGGGGGGGGCCACTGATCAGCCTTGGCGGAGGTCTGCGCTCTCCGAGTGCTTCTAGTTAAGTGTATTTTTGAGTGTATTGTAGGATATTTAAGCATTTTTAAGTGTATTTTTGCGTGTATTGCAGGATTTTTGAGCATATTTAAATGTATTTTTGCGTGTATTGTAGGATATTTAAGCATATTTAAGTGTATTTTTGCATGTATTGTAGGATTTTTGAGCATAATTAAGTGTATTTTTGCGTGTATTGTAGGATATTTGAGCATAATTAAGCGTATTTTTGCGTGTATTGTAGGATATTTAAGCATATTTAAATGTATTTTTGCGTGTATTGTAGGATATTTAAGCATAATTAAGTGTATTTTTGCGTGTATTGTAGGATATTTAAGCATATTTTAAGTGTATTTTTTATCTTACAGAATTTACTTTTTTCACTCACAAGTTCTTATCCTATTATTACCTCCGCCAAGGAGGTTATGTTTTTGCCAGGGTTTGTTTGTTTGTCTGTCTGTCCGTCAGTGTGCAACATAACTCAAAAAGTTATGGACAGATTTGGATGAAATTTTCAGCGTTTGTTGGAAATGGGATAAGGAAGAAATGATTAAATTTTGGTGGTGATCGGGGGTGGGGGGGCCCACGGAAGGGGCGCAGACCAGAAAATTTCATCAAAATCTGTCCATAACTTTTTGAGTTATGTTGCACACTAACGGACAGACAAACAGACAGTCAAACAAACAAACAAACCCTGGCAAAAACATAACCTCCTTGTGCTTTTCTAGTTTTTTTATGTGTTCCCTGGGGCGCTGATAAGGGGGGGGGGGGGGTGAACGTGACAAATTCATGGGGCCCAGCATTTGTGGGGGTCCCACAAAGCAGAGGAGGGGGTCCAGTGGATACAGGCGAGAAGTTGTGAAAATATCCTTTAAGATCCGCTGTATAAGAGACAGAAGTCGGGAATCGGACGTTCAAAGTATGTTTTGTTTTTTTCGAATATATAAGTAATCTTACTTAGTCCTTAGAAATAAAACAGGTAGTAAGAAGTCATGGAAGAAAGCAAAACTTATACATATACATGACTTCATTTGCACATTTGAAAAGGAGTGGGAGGAAGTATAATTTATTTCATCCCACCCCTTAGATCTTTTGTAAGAAATTAACCTTACTTATCCTCATGTAAAGCTTCAGTTTCGTTTTCACGCTAGCGCAAGAGATGTAATGTGTGGATCATAAGCGCACCCCCCACACCCTGCTCTGAAAGATCGACACCTTACTGAATTTTATGAAGGGGCTCACAATGTTTAGCTTTCATGGGGCCCACAATTGGTAGCGACGCCCCTGGATGTTCCTAATTTTATGTTTTAGAAAATAGAACGGTTAACAGTCTTGGAAACATGAATATTATTCCATACATTTGTTTCCATTTTCCATACTTTTCCAGATTTGGAAATTTATAAAATTAAATTCCATACTTTTCCATATTTTTGTAGGAACGCTAGAGGATAATATTATAATAACTGGAGATAAATCACTTATGACATCACATATGAAGACTGGTTGGAATTTTTTTTACCAAGACATCTGGAAAAAGTATGGAATTTTGAAATTTCAAATGTTTAGGAACCCTGATCCTCTGTTTGTTTGTGTTTTATAGGTGAAAATCAGGTATTTTCCTATAAAAGTGTCACAATAGTAGCACTGGGTCTTTATGGGTTAATAACACTACTAAGACAAAGAAAAAATATGAATAAAATAAATAAATAAATGTATAAATTATATGATAATTTACAAATAAATGAATAAAACAGTATTTTAATTCTTATTCTTATCATCCTCATGTTAAGTTTCAGTTTCGTTTTCACGCTAGCGCAAGTGATGTGTGTGGATCACGCACCCCCACCGCTCTGACGGATCGACAAGATACTGATTTTTTTGAAGGGGCCTGCAATGTTTAGCTTCCATCGGGCCCCCACAATTGGTAGCGGTGCCCCTGGATGTTCCTAATTGAATGTTTTAGAAAATAGAACAGTTAACAGTCTTGGAAACATGAATATTTTTCCATACATTTGTTTCCATTTTCCATACTTTTCCAGATTTGGAAATTTATAACATCAAATTCTATACTTATATTTGTGTAGGACCCCTGGAGGAAAATATTATAATAACTAGAGATAAACCACTTAAGAAAGGTTAAATCTGGACAAAAATTTGTTGTAAATTCTCTGACGACTGGCTCATAAATCCCAAACATAAAGACTGGTTGGAATTTTTTTTACCAAGACATCTGGAAAAAGTATGGAATTTTGAAATTTCAAATGTTTAGGAACCCTGATCCTCTGTGTTTTATAGGTGAAAATCAGGTATTTTCCTATAAAAGTGTCACAATAGTAGTACTGGATATTTTTGGGTTAATAACACTACTAAGACAAAGAAAAAGTATGAATAAAATAAATACATGTTTAAATAAATGAATAAAACAGTATTTTAATTCTTATTCTTATCATCCTCATGTTAAGTTTCAGTTTCATTTTCACGCTAGCGCAAGTGATGTGTGTGGATCACGCACCTCCCACCCCCACCGGATCGACAAGATACTGATTTTTTTGAAGGGGCCTGCAATGTTTAGCTTCCATCGGGCCCCCACAATTGGTAGCGGTGCCCCTGGATGTTCCTAATTGAATGTTTTAGAAAATAGAACAGTTAACAGTCTTGGAAACATGAATATTTTTCCATACATTTGTTTCCATTTTCCATACTTTTCCAGATTTGGAAATTTATAACATCAAATTCTATACTTATATTTGTGTAGGACCCCTGGAGGAAAATATTATAATAACTAGAGATAAACCACTTAAGAAAGGTTAAATCTGGAGAAAAATTTGTTGTAAATTCTCTGACGACTGGCTCATAAATCCCAAACATAAAGACTGGTTGGAATTTTTTTTACCAAGACATCTGGAAAAAGTATGGAATTTTGAAATTTCAAATGTTTAGGAACCCTGATCCTCTGTGTTTTATAGGTGAAAATCAGGTATTTTCCTATAAAAGTGTCACAATAGTAGTACTGGATATTTTTGGGTTAATAACACTACTAAGACAAAGAAAAAGTATGAATAAAATAAATACATGTTTAAATAAATGAATAAAACAGTATTTTAATTCTTATTCTTATCATCCTCATGTTAAGTTTCAGTTTCATTTTCACGCTAGCGCAAGTGATGTGTGTGGATCACGCACCTCCCACCCCCACCGGATCGACAAGATACTGATTTTTTTGAAGGGGCCTGCAATGTTTAGCTTCCATCGGGCCCCCACAATTGGTAGCGGTGCCCCTGGATGTTCCTAATTGAATGTTTTAGAAAATAGAACAGTTAACAGTCTTGGAAACATGAATATTTTTCCATACATTTGTTTCCATTTTCCATACTTTTCCAGATTTGGAAATTTATAACATCAAATTCTATACTTATATTTGTGTAGGACCCCTGGAGGAAAATATTATAATAACTGGAGATAAACCACTTAAGAAAGGTTAAATCTGGAGAAAAATTCGTCGTAAATTCTCTGACGACTGGCTCATAAATCCCAAATATGAAGACTGGTTGGAATTTTTTTTACCAAGACATCTGGAAAAAGTATGGAATTTGGAAATTTCAAATGTTTAGGAACCCTGATCCTCTGTGTTTTATAGGTGAAAATCAGGTATTTTCCTATAAAAGTGTCACAATAGTAGTACTGGATATTTTTGGGTTAATAACACTACTAAGACAAAGAAAAAGTATGAATAAAATAAATACATGTTTAAATAAATGAATAAAACAGAATTTTAATTCTTATTCTTATCATCCTCATGTTAAGTTTCAGTTTCATTTTCACGCTAGCGCAAGTGATGTGTGTGGATCACGCACCTCCCACCCCCACCCCCAATGGATCGACAAGATACTGATTTTTTTGAAGGGGCCTGCAATGTTTAGCTTCCATCAGGCCCCCACAATTGGTAGCGACGCCCCTGGATGTTCCTAATGTTATGTTTTAGAAAATGGAACAGTTAACAGTCTTGGAAACATGAATATTTTCCCATACATTTGTTTCCATTTTTCATACTTTTCCAGATTTGGAAATTTATAAAAATTAAATTCCATACTTTTCCATATTTTTGTAGGAATGCTAGAGGATAATATTATAATAACTGGCGATAAATCACTTAAAGGTTAAACCTGGAGAAAAATTTGTTGTAAATTCTCTGACGACTGGCTCATAAATCCCAAATATGAAGACTGGTTGGAATTTTCTTACCAAGACATCTGGAAAAAATATGGAATTTTGAAATTTCAAACATGTAGGAACCCTGATCCTTTGTCTGTCTGTGTTTTATAGGTGAAAATCAGGTATTTCCCTGTAAAAGTGTCACAATAGTAGTACTGGATATTTATGGGTTAATAACACTACTAAGACAAAGAAAAAGTATGAATAAAATAAATACATGTTTAAATAAATGAATAAAACAGTATTTTAATTCTTATTCTTATCATCCTCATGTTAAGTTTCAGTTTCATTTTCACTCTAGCGCAAGTGATGTGTGTGGATCACGCACCTCCCACCCCCACCCCCAATGGATCGACAAGATACTGATTTTTTTGAAGGGGCCTGCAATGTTTAGCTTCCATCAGGCCCCCACAATTGGTAGCGACGCCCCTGGATGTTCCTAATGTTATGTTTTAGAAAATAGAACAGTTAACAGTCTTGGAAACATGAATATTTTCCCATACATTTGTTTCCATTTTCCATACTTTTCCAGATTTGGAAATTTATAACATCAAATTCTATACTTATATTTGTGTAGGACCCCTGGAGGAAAATATTATAATAACTGGAGATAAACCACTTAAGAAAGGTTAAATCTGGAGAAAAATTCGTCGTAAATTCTCTGACGACTGGCTCATAAATCCCAAATATGAAGACTGGTTGGAATTTTTTTTACCAAGACATCTGGAAAAAGTATGGAATTTGGAAATTTCAAATGTTTAGGAACCCTGATCCTCTGTGTTTTATAGGTGAAAATCAGGTATTTTCCTATAAAAGTGTCACAATAGTAGTACTGGATATTTTTGGGTTAATAACACTACTAAGACAAAGAAAAAGTATGAATAAAATAAATACATGTTTAAATAAATGAATAAAACAGTATTTTAATTCTTATTCTTATCATCCTCATGTTAAGTTTCAGTTTCATTTTCACGCTAGCGCAAGTGATGTGTGTGGATCACGCACCTCCCACCCCCACCCCCAATGGATCGACAAGATACTGATTTTTTTGAAGGGGCCTGCAATGTTTAGCTTCCATCAGGCCCCCACAATTGGTAGCGACGCCCCTGGATGTTCCTAATGTTATGTTTTAGAAAATGGAACAGTTAACAGTCTTGGAAACATGAATATTTTCCCATACATTTGTTTCCATTTTTCATACTTTTCCAGATTTGGAAATTTATAAAAATTAAATTCCATACTTTTCCATATTTTTGTAGGAATGCTAGAGGATAATATTATAATAACTGGCGATAAATCACTTAAGAAAGGTTAAACCTGGAGAAAAATTTGTTGTAAATTCTCTGACGACTGGCTCATAAATCCCAAATATGAAGACTGGTTGGAATTTTCTTACCAAGACATCTGGAAAAAATATGGAATTTTGAAATTTCAAACATGTAGGAACCCTGATCCTTTGTCTGTCTGTGTTTTATAGGTGAAAATCAGGTATTTCCCTGTAAAAGTGTCACAATAGTAGTACTGGATATTTATGGGTTAATAACACTACTAAAGACAAAGAAAAAGTATGAATTAAATAAATACATGTTTAAATAAATGAATAAAACAGTATTTTAATTCTTATTCTTATCATCCTCATGTTAAGTTTCAGTTTCATTTTCACGCTAGCGCAAGTGATGTGTGTGGATCACGCACCTCCCACCCCCACCCCCAATGGATCGACAAGATACTGATTTTTTTGAAGGGGCCTGCAATGTTTAGCTTCCATCAGGCCCCCACAATTGGTAGCGACGCCCCTGGATGTTCCTAATGTTATGTTTTAGAAAATAGAACAGTTAACAGTCTTGGAAACATGAATATTTTCCCATACATTTGTTTCCATTTTCCATACTTTTCCAGATTTGGAAATTTATAACATCAAATTATATACTTATATTTGTGTAGGACCCCTGGAGGAAAATATTATAATAACTAGAGATAAACCACTTAAGAAAGGTTAAATCTGGACAAAAATTTGTTGTAAATTCTCTGACGACTGGCTCATAAATCCCAAACATAAAGACTGGTTGGAATTTTTTTTACCAAGACATCTGGAAAAAGTATGGAATTTGGAAATTTCAAATGTTTAGGAACCCTGATCCTCTGTGTTTTATAGGTGAAAATCAGGTATTTTCCTATAAAAGTGTCACAATAGTAGTACTGGATATTTATGGGTTAATAACACTACTAAGACAAAGAAAAAGTATGAATAAAATAAATACATGTTTAAATAAATGAATAAAACAGAATTTTAATTCTTATTCTTATCATCCTCATGTTAAGTTTCAGTTTCATTTTCACACTAGCGCAAGTGATGTGTGTGGATCACGCACCTCCCACCCCCACCCCCAATGGATCGACAAGATACTGATTTTTTTGAAGGGGCCTGCAATGTTTAGCTTCCATCAGGCCCCCACAATTGGTAGCGACACCCCTGGATGTTCCTAATGTTATGTTTTAGAAAATAGAACAGTTAACAGTCTTGGAAACATGAATATTTTCCCATACATTTGTTTCCATTTTCCATACTTTTCCAGATTTGGAAATTTATAACATCAAATTCTATACTTATATTTGTGTAGGACCCCTGGAGGAAAATATTATAATAACTGGAGATAAACCACTTAAGAAAGGTTAAATCTGGAGAAAAATTCGTCGTAAATTCTCTGACGACTGGCTCATAAATCCCAAATATGAAGACTGGTTGGAATTTTTTTTAACCAAGACATCTGGAAAAAGTATGGAATTTGGAAATTTCAAATGTTTAGGAACCCTGATCCTCTGTGTTTTATAGGTGAAAATCAGGTATTTTCCTATAAAAGTGTCACAATAGTAGTACTGGATATTTATGGGTTAATAACACTACTAAGACAAAGAAAAAGTATGAATAAAATAAATACATGTTTAAATAAATGAATAAAACAGTATTTTAATTCTTATTCTTATCATCCTCATGTTAAGTTTCAGTTTCATTTTCACGCTAGCGCAAGTGATGTGTGTGGATCACGCACCTCCCACCCCCACCGGATCGACAAGATACTGATTTTTTTGAAGGGGCCTGCAATGTTTAGCTTCCATCAGGCCCCCACAATTGGTAGCGACGCCCCTGGATGTTCCTAATGTTATGTTTTAGAAAATAGAACAGTTAACAGTCTTGGAAACATGAATATTTTCCCATACATTTGTTTCCATTTTCCATACTTTTCCAGATTTGGAAATTTATAACATCAAATTCTATACTTATATTTGTGTAGGACCCCTGGAGGAAAATATTATAATAACTGGAGATAAACCACTTAAGAAAGGTTAAATCTGGAGAAAAATTCGTCGTAAATTCTCTGACGACTGGCTCATAAATCCCAAATATGAAGACTGGTTGGAATTTTTTTTAACCAAGACATCTGGAAAAAGTATGGAATTTGGAAATTTCAAATGTTTAGGAACCCTGATCCTCTGTGTTTTATAGGTGAAAATCAGGTATTTTCCTATAAAAGTGTCACAATAGTAGTACTGGATATTTATGGGTTAATAACACTACTAAGACAAAGAAAAAGTATGAATAAAATAAATACATGTTTAAATAAATGAATAAAACAGAATTTTAATTCTTATTCTTATCATCCTCATGTTAAGTTTCAGTTTCATTTTCACGCTAGCGCAAGTGATGTGTGTGGATCACGCACCTCCCACCCCCACCCCCAATGGATCGACAAGATACTGATTTTTTTGAAGGGGCCTGCAATGTTTGGCTTCCATCAGGCCCCCACAATTGGTAGCGACGCCCCTGGATGTTCCTAATGTTATGTTTTAGAAAATGGAACAGTTAACAGTCTTGGAAACATGAATATTTTCCCATACATTTGTTTCCATTTTTCATACTTTTCCAGATTTGGAAATTTATAAAAATTAAATTCCATACTTTTCCATATTTTTGTAGGAATGCTAGAGGATAATATTATAATAACTGGCGATAAATCACTTAAGAAAGGTTAAACCTGGAGAAAAATTTGTTGTAGATTCTCTGACGACTGGCTCATAAATCCCAAATATGAAGACTGGTTGGAATTTTCTTACCAAGACATCTGGAAAAAATATGGAATTTTGAAATTTCAAACATGTAGGAACCCTGATCCTTTGTCTGTTTGTGTTTTATAGGTGAAAATCAGGTATTTCCCTGTAAAAGTGTCACAATAGTAGTACTGGATCTTTATATGTTTATAACACTACTAAGACAAACATAAAAAGTATGCATAAAACAGTATTTTAATGCTTTCAATCGTACATTAACCTCATTTTTTGGGGTGTTTTAAACGTACAGTGTTCCTAATACATAAATAAGTAGTGTAATTATTTCTACCACAAGAGGGAAAACATAATAATGGGATGTAGATGAAAAAGAGCATTCTCACTTTGATATATGAATTTCCTCCAGAGATCTCCCTCATCTTATTTGGAGTGTATCGTTTCATTTCGGTGTCATTTGGGAGCTCTCTTTCTACATACACATCCTTGTACGCCACAATCTGACCGCTTGTAAAGTATTTTTATTCACTTCATTACTTTAAAGTTACTCATATCAAATTTGTGGCTTCAGTGAATTCAGACTCTCCTGAGCAACCTAGACCACAAGCTGCATTTAGCATCACTTAATGTATCATGGCAAAATTGCTCGATGAAAGTCAAATTGGTGCATTAAAGTATTACAATTGACCTTTAACTGAGCTCAAGTGATCAGTGATATTATTTCTTACGCAGCAAAGGCAATTGTAGCACAGTTAAACAAATGCAATTAGAATAGTTGATGGCATGATGAGAAAGACGTCTATATTCAATTTATCACATTTAAATAATGCATGTCTTGTAAAATATTTATAAAAGGGATTCTATCTGTATCTAGTAGTAAAGTACATTATTAATTACCCCGCCCCCGACAGGAAAGCAAGGAGTATTGTTTTTGGTTAGGCTTGCTTGTTTCTTTGATTGTTAATGCTCTAGCAGCAAAACTATTGGTTGAATTTATACCAAATTTAGCTTATAGATAACCAGTGACCCAGAATAGAGGTCATTACATTTTGGGAAAAGTAGGTCAAAGTTTACATTTTTTATGAATTTTTAAAATCTTTTTTTTCCCCCTCATTTACTTATAATGGGCAAAATTTCAAATGTCTGTTGCAGCAAAACTATTGGTTGAATTCATACCAAATTGACTTTATATATTGCCAGTGACCCAGAATGGATGTTATTAAATTTTGGGAGCAGTAGGTCAAAATAAAAAAATGTTTATGAATTTTTAAAAATCTGCCCATTTACTTATAATGGGTGAAATACAGTATTTGCAAGGGGCGGGGTTTGTTGTGCCTGGCACCACTTGTTTATGTATACACTTCTTTACTTACTTACACTTTAGTCGTGTGCAAAAGCTAAATTGTGTTCATTTGATAGATACGTTTTTTATGAATTAAAAAAAAAAGAAAAATTTCCCATTTACTTACAATGGGTGAAATATGTGCGAGGGGCGGGGTTTGTTGTGCCTGGCACCACTTGTTTATATACACACTTCTTTACTTACTTACACTTTAGTCTCATGTAAATGCTAAACTGTGTTCATTTGACACATTTTTTACGAATTAAAAAAAAAAAAAAAAAAAAAGAAAGAAAAATTTCCCATTACCTATAATGGGTGAAATTTCACATGTCTGTAGCTGTATTGGTTGAATTCATACCAAATTCATTTTATAGATTGCCAGTGACCCAGAATGGCTCTCATTACATTTTGGGAACAGTAGATCAAAGTAAAAAAAAAAAAAAAAATTATGAATTTTTAAAAATCTGCCCATTTACTTATAATGGGTGAAATATGTGCGAGGGTCGGGGTTTGTTGTGCCTGGCACCACTTGTTTATATACACACTTCTTTATTTACTTACACTTTAGTCTCATGCAAATGCTAAATTGTGGTCATTTGACACATTTTTTATGAATAAAAAAAAAGAAAGAAAGAAAGAAAAATTTCCCATTTACTTATAATGGGTGAAATTTCAAATGTCTGTAGCTGTATTAGTTGAATTCATACCAAACTGACATGACAGATTGCCAGTGACCCAGAATGGATCTCATTACATTTTGGGAACAGTTGGTCAAAGTTCAGTTTTTTAAATCTTCCTATTTACTTACAGTGGGTGAAATGTGTAAGGGGTGGGGTTTGTTGTGCCTGGCACCACTTGTTTATGTATAGACTTCTTGGACATTCCTTTTTGCCACCATATTTGGCAAGGAACCAAATATGGTCACTTCTTTGACCTTGATTTTCTACATGACAATGAAAAGTTTTGAAAAATTTCACAGAAGTAATAGTCTTATGTTCTCCAATAACAAACTAAGGTTGAATTTTTTTTAATTTCACAGTATTTCTGAGTATCCTATAAAGGGTTAAACAGTATTTTTGTTGCGCAGTGCTCATACAGGAGTATACACTTATTTAGTCTCGTGCAAATGTAAAATTTTGTTCATTTGACAGAAATGTTTTTTTATGAATTAAAAAAGAAAAATTTCCCATTTACTTATAATGGCCGAAATTTCACATGTCTGTATCAGCAAAACTATTGGTTGAATTCTTACCAAATTGACGTTATAGATTGCCAGTGACCCAGAATAGATCTCATTACATTTTGGGAACAGTCGCTCAAAGTTCAGATTTTTTTAATGAATTTCTAAAAATCTTTCCATTTACTTATAATGGGTGAAATATGTGCGAGGGGTGGGGTTTGTTGTGCCGGGCATTACTTGTTTAAATATATGCTTCTTGGATTTTTTTTTTGCCACCATATTTTGCAAGGAACCAAATATGGTACTTCATTGACTTTGATTTTCTACATGACAATGAAAAGTTTTGAAAAATTTCACAGAATAGTCTTATGTTCTCCAATAACAAACTAAGGTTGAATTTTTTTTTAATTTCACAGTATTTATGGCTGTCCTATAAAGCATTTTTCTTGTGTAGTGCTCATACAGGAGTCTACACTGGCTAAATTTTGTACATCTCACAGACACATTTTTTATGAATTTAAAAAAAAAAAAAGAAAATAAGAAAATTTTCCCATTTACTTATAATGGGTGAAATTTCACATGTCTGTAGCAGCAAAATTATTGGTTGAATTCATACCAAACTGGGTTTATAGATTGCCAGTGACCCAGAATAGATGTGTTTAGATTTTGGGAAAAGTAGGTCAAAGTTCAAATTTTTTATGATTTTTTTTTTTTTTCTTATAATGGGCGAAATTTTACATGGCTATAAAAACTTAAATTTTCTTATATAGAGGCAATTGATATACTGAAATCACCACAAGCATAGACATGATGACATCAGCTGGATCGATGCCAAAATTAGCTACAATATGTGCGAGGGGCGGGGTTTGTTGTGACTGGCACCACTTGTTACTTCATGACATCATTTTCCATTTTTAGACATGAGCTCACACAGGGGTCGACTTTTAATATACAGGGTGTCCCATAAGTCTCCATACATAGGAAAAATAAACGTTTCTTATACATAAACCATTTTTATTTATATAATATGCTCTATATGACTGCCATTTTGTCGGGAACACATTTCAATGCGTGTCCTCCACTGCTGAAGAACTATAAAGAAGAAATATAAAGAAATACATGTTAGAACCATGGAATGTATTATGTCTCCTATGTATGGAGACTTATGGGACACCCTGTAGATTATTTTGTATTAAAACTGCTGAAACTGAAGGATTTGAAGTCAAAAATATTTCCCCAAATGGATACGTCTCCCAGTTTTTTATGTCTCGTCTCAAACATTTTGTTTGGTTGCGCTTTCTGCTTTCCATATATATTGCAGTGAGGTTATCAAATATGAAACACTGGTACCCTTTAAGGTTAGCACAGAGTACAGGGTTACTTATGGAGAGCAGACTGCACGGGGAGACGGTGAAAAGACGGTTTTCTCTTCTGATGAGCAGGAAGAATATCTAATATGATGAACAGCTGACCTTTCGTGATTTGGAGACAGTTTGTATTTTTCCACTCCATGTAATTGCATTAAAGTTCATTTTCCGGTCAAGAGACTTTGTAAGATGGAGTCAAGCACAGAGAAGCAGCAGCACAGAAAACTGCATAGCACTGATTTACATGTTGCAGAGGTGGGAAGATAAACCTCTAAACTGTGTTTCCTGAGGCACACCGCAGCAGAATGCAGCAAAATACTAAATATGGCCAACACCACTTACTTTACAGACTCTTATGAGTTATTTCTGGTGATTTTGCTCAACTCCGTGTGTTAAAATGCAAGTAGTGGAATAAAAATATACGTGAATAATTTATACACGCTTTCCTTTTGTTTATCGGGATGCTATGAGATGTATATCAAAGCAGCGCTGCGCTTGTGTAGGAGCAGAGCATCTCCTCATCTGACCGGACGAATCCAAGGTGAAACGTACTTATTTGTCTTACCGAGGTTCCCTGTTTTCTGCTTCCCCCCCCTCCCGCCCACAGCCGTCACCCTGTGAATGGTGCCGCTGCGAACCAAATAATGAGGTGCACTGTGTGGTGTCTGACTGCGCCGTCCCGGAGTGTGTCAACCCTGTGTATGAGCCGGAGCAATGCTGCCCCATCTGTAAAAACGGTAAACACTCTTCTTCTTCTTCTGTGGAAATGCAACTCACACCCCTTCAGAAGTCATTAAATTTTCATTAACCTTCCGGTATCCCGTCCAGCAAGGCCCACTTGTGGAATAATGTCAAAAAATTTTTCATACAGTTTGTTTTTAATTCTTTTACACTTTTTTCTATTTCATCAACTTGAGCCGTAAATAACAATACCAAATATTCAATAATTGTCACATTTTTTAACCCTTTAAATGCCGTGTTTGTATTGTAAACAAACCATTTTTTTTAGATGCAAAAAACACAAAAAAATATTTTTTTTTCCAATATACTACATAAAAATTGGATTACATATTTGGTTTTTGCAGCCTGGCATATGTCAATGATTAACAGCAACATTGATTAATTTGCATTATTATTTTTGGCACTAGGTCAAATGTTCAAAAATACTAGCATCTGTCAACAAGTGTGCCAAAAAGGCACACCTATAAATCAAACTATTAAATTTTATTTATTGATTTATTTTTCTGCTCTAATTTGATTTTATTTTTGTAAATCAAGGTCAGCCCTAATCATACATATCAAATAATCATTCATTTTAGTTTTTTTTTTTTAACCCTTTAAACAATCTCTTTTCATCATGATGTCACTACATTTTTTGATAAAAAAAAAAACAAAACACAAAATATGTTGGGGGATTTTTTCAAAATACTACATAAAAATTGGATTACATATTATCTGATTTTTGCAGCCTGGCATATGTCAATGATTAACTCCAACATCGATTAATTTGCATTATTATTTTTGGCACTAGGTCAAGTGTTCAAAAATACTAGCATCTGTCACCAAGTGTGCGTAAAATGCACACCTGTAAATCAAACTATTAAATATTATATATTGATTTATTTTTCTGCTCTAATTTGATCTTATTTTTGTAAATCAAGGTCAGCCCTAATCATCCATATCAAATAATCATTCATTTTAGGTTTTTTTTAACCTTTTAAACAAACAATCTCTTTTCATCATGATGTCACTACATTTTTTGATTCCAAAAAAAAAAAAAAAAACACAAAATATGTTGGTTTTTTTTTTTTCAAAATACTACATAAAAATTGGATTACATATTATCTGGTTTTTGCAGCCTGGCATATGTCAATGATTAACTCCAATATTGATTAATTTGCATTATTATTTTTGGCACTAGGTCAAATGTTCAAAAATACTATCATCTGTCAACAAGTGTGCCAAAAAGGCACACCTATAAATCAAACTATTAAATTTTATTTATTGATTTATTTTTCTGCTCTAATTTGATTTTATTTTTGTAAATCAAGGTCAGCCCTAATCATACATATCAAATAATCATTCATTTTAGGTTTTTTTTTTAACCCTTTAAACAATCTCTTTTCATCATGATGTCACTACATTTTTTGATTAAAAAAAAAAACACAAAATATGTTGGGGGATTTTTTCAAAATACTACATAAAAATTGGATTACATATTATCTGATTTTTGCAGCCTGGCATATGTCAATGATTAACTCCAACATCGATTAATTTGCATTATTATTTTTGGCACTAGATCAAGTGTTCAAAAATACTAGCATCTGTCACCAAGTGTGCGTAAAATGCACACCTGTAAATCAAACTATTAAATATTATATATTGATTTATTTTTCTGCTCTAATTTGATTTTATTTTTGTAAATCAAGGTCAGCCCTAATCATACATATCAAATAATCATTCATTTTTAGATTTTTTTTAACCTTTTAAACAATCTCTTTTCATCATGATGTCACTACATTTTTTGATTCCAAAAAAAAAAAAAAACACAAAATATGTTGTTTTTTTTTTTTCAAAATACTACATAAAAATTGGATTACATATTTGGTTTTTGCAGCCTGGCATATGTCAATGATTAACAGCAACATTGGTTAATTTGTATTATTATTTTTGGCACTAGGTCAAATGTTCAAAAATACTAGCATCTGTCACCAGGGTGTGCAAAAATGGCACACCTATAAATCAAACTATTAAATATTATTTATTGATTTATTTTTCTGCTCTAATTTTATTTTATTTTTGTAAATCAAGGTCAGCCCTAATCATACATATCAAATAATCATTCATTTTAGGTTTTTTTTAACCCTTTAAACAATCTCTTTTCATCATGATGTCACTACATTTTTTGATTCCAAAAAAAAAAAAAAACACAAAATATGTTGGGTTTTTTTTTTCAAAATACTACATAAAAATTGGATTACATATTATCTGGTTTTTGCAGCCTGGCATATGTCAATGATTAACTCCAATATCGATTAATTTGCATTATTATTTTTGGCACTAGGTCAAATGTTCAAAAATACTAGCATCTGTCAACAAGTGTGCCAAAAAGGCACACCTATAAATCAAACTATTAAATTTTATTTTTTGATTTATTTTTCTGCTCTAATTTGATTTTATTTTTGTAAATCAAGGTCAGCCCTAATCATACATATCAAATAATCATTCATTTTAGGTTTTTTTTTTAACCCTTTAAACAATCTCTTTTCATCATGATGTCACTACATTTTTTGATTAAAAAAAAAAACACAAAATATGTTGGGGGATTTTTTCAAAATACTACATAAAAATTGGATTACATATTATCTGATTTTTGCAGCCTGGCATATGTCAATGATTAACTCCAACATCGATTAATTTGCATTATTATTTTTGGCACTAGGTCAAGTGTTCAAAAATACTAGCATCTGTCACCAAGTGTGCGTAAAATGCACACCTGTAAATCAAACTATTAAATATTATATATTGATTTATTTTTCTGCTCTAATTTGATTTTATTTTTGTAAATCAAGGTCAGCCCTAATCATACATATCAAATAATCATTCATTTTAGGTTTTTTTTAACCTTTCAAACAATCTCTTTTCATCATGATGTCACTACATTTTTTGATTCCAAAAAAAAAAAAAAAAAAACACAAAATATGTTGTTTTTTTTTTTTTCAAAATACTACATAAAAATTGGATTACATATTATCTGGTTTTTGCAGCCTGGCATATGTCAATGATTAACTCCAACATCGATTAATTTGCATTATTATTTTTGGCACTAGGTCAAATGTTCAAAAATACTAGCATCTGTCACCAAGTGTGCGTAAAATGCACACCTGTAAATCAAACTATTAAATATTATATATTGATTTATTTTTCTGCTCTAATTTGATTTTATTTTTGTAAATCAAGGTCAGCCCTAATCATACATATCAAATAATCATTCATTTTAGGTTTTTTTTAACCCTTTAAACAATCTCTTTTCATCATGATGTCACTACATTTTTTGATTCCAAAAAAAAAAAAAACCCACAAAATATGTTGGGTTTTTTTTTTTTTTCAAAATACTACATAAAAATTGGATTACATATTTGGTTTTTGCAGCCTGGCATATGTCAATGATTAACAGCAACATTGGTTAATTTGCATTATTATTTTTGGCGCTAGGTCAAATGTTCAAAAATACTAGCATCTGTCACCAAGTGTGCAAAAATGGCACACCTATTAATCAAACTATTAAATATTATATTTTGATTTATTTTTCTGCTCTAATTTGATTTTATTTTTGTAAATCAAGGTCAGCCCTAATCATACATATCAAATAATCATTCATTTTAGTTTTTTTTTTTTTAACCCTTTAAACAATCTCTTTTCATCATGATGTCACTACATTTTTTGATTAAAAAAAAAACACAAAATATGTTGGGGGATTTTTTCAAAATACTACATAAAAATTGGATTACATATTATCTGATTTTTGCAGCCTGGCATATGTCAATGATTAACTCCAACATCGATTAATTTGCATTATTATTTTTGGCACTAGGTCAAGTGTTCAAAAATACTAGCATCTGTCACCAAGTGTGCGTAAAATGCACACCTGTAAATCAAACTATTAAATATTATATATTGATTTATTTTTCTGCTCTAATTTGATTTTATTTTTGTAAATCAAGGTCAGCCCTAATCATACATATCAAATAATCATTCATTTTAGATTTTTTTTAACCTTTCAAACAATCTCTTTTCATCATGATGTCACTACATTTTTTGATTCCAAAAAAAAAAAAAAAACACAAAATATGTTGGTTTTTTTTTTTTTTTCAAAATACTACATAAAAATTGGATTACATATTTGGTTTTTGCAGCCTGGCATATGTCAATGATTAACAGCAACATTGGTTAATTTGCATTATTATTTTTGGCGCTAGGTCAAATGTTCAAAAATACTAGCATCTGTCACCAAGTGTGCAAAAATGGCACACCTATTAATCAAACTATTAAATATTATATTTTGATTTATTTTTCTGCTCTAATTTGATTTTATTTTTGTAAATCAAGGTCAGCCCTAATCATACATATCAAATAATCATTCATTTTAGTTTGTTTTTTTTAACCCTTTAAACAATCTCTTTTCATCATGATGTCACTACATTTTTTGATAAAAAAAAAAACACAAAATATGTTGGGGGATTTTTTCAAAATACTACATAAAAATTGGATTACATATTTGGTTTTTGCAGCCTGGCATATGTCAATGATTAACTTCAACATCGATTAATTTGCATTATTATTTTTGGCACTAGGTCAAGTGTTCAAAAATACTAGCATCTGTCACCAAGTGTGTGTAAAATGCACACCTGTAAATCAAACTATTAAATATTATATATTGATTTATTTTTCTGCTCTAATTTGATTTTATTTTTGTAAATCAAGGTCAGCCCTAATCATACATATCAAATAATCATTCATTTTAGATTTTTTTTAACCTTTCAAACAATCTCTTTTCATCATGATGTCACTACATTTTTTGATTCCAAAAAAAAAAAAAAACACAAAATATGTTTTTTTTTTTTTTTTTTTCAAAATACTACATAAAAATTGGATTACATATTTGGTTTTTGCAGCCTGGCATATGTCAATGATTAACAGCAACATTGGTTAATTTGCATTATTATTTTTGGCGCTAGGTCAAATGTTCAAAAATACTAGCATCTGTCAACAAGTGTGCAAAAATGGCACACCTATTAATCAAACTATTAAATATTATATTTTGATTTATTTTTCTGCTGTAATTTGATCTTATTGTTGTAAATCAAGGTCAGCCCTAATCATACATATCAAATAATCATTCATTTTAGGTTTTTTTTAACCCTTTAAACAATCTCTTTTCATCATGATGTCACTACATTTTTTGATTCCAAAAAAAAAAAAAAACACAAAATATGTTGGGTTTTTTTTTTCAAAATACTACATAAAAATTGGATTACATATTATCTGGTTTTTGCAGCCTGGCATATGTCAATGATTAACTCCCACATCGATTAATTTGCATTATTATTTTTGGCACTAGGTCAAATGTTCAAAAATACTAGCATCTGTCACCAAGTGTGCGTAAAATGCACACCTGTAAATCAAACTATTAAATATTATATATTGATTTATTTTTCTGCTCTAATTTGATTTTATTTTTGTAAATCAAGGTCAGCCCTAATCATACATATCAAATAATCATTCATTTTAGATTTTTTTTAACCTTTTAAACAATCTCTTTTCATCATGATGTCACTACATTTTTTGATTCCAAAAAAAAAAAAAAAAAAAAAACACAAAATATGTTGGGGTTTTTTTTTCAAAATACTACATAAAAATTGGATTACATATTTGGTTTTTTGCAGCCTGGCATATGTCAATGATTAACAGCAACATTGGTTAATTTGCATTATTATTTTTGGCGCTAGGTCAAATGTTCAAAAATACTAGCATCTGTCAACAAGTGTGCAAAAATGGCACACCTATAAATCAAACTATTAAATATTATATTTTGATTTATTTTTCTGCTCTAATTTGATTTTATTTTTGTAAATCAAGGTCAGCCCTAATCATACATATCAAATAATCATTCATTTTAGGTTTTTTTTAACCCTTTAAACAATCTCTTTTCGTCATGATGTCACTACATTTTCTGATGCACAAGACACAAAATATGTTTTTTTTTGTTTTTTTCAAAATACTACATAAAATTGGATTACATATTTGATTTTTGCAGCCTGGCATATGCCAGTGATTAAGTCCAACATCGCTTAATTTGCATTATTATTTTTGGCGCTAGGTCAAATGTTCAAAAATATTAGCATCTGTCAACAAGTGTGCGTAAAATGCACACCTATAAATCAAACTATTAAATATTATATATTGATTTATTTTTCTGCTCTAATTTGATTTTATTTTTGTAAATCAAGGTCAGCCCTAATCATCTTACATATTAAATAATCATTCATTTTAGATTTTTTAAACCCTTTAAACCACAGGTGTCAAACATGTGGCCCGGGGGCCAAATCCGGCCCACCAAAGGGTCCAGTCTGGCCCTTGGGATGAATTTGGGAAATGCAAAAATTACACTAAGATATTAATCATTTTAGTTCAGGTTCCACATACAGATCAGTTTAATCTCAAGTGGGTTGGATCAGTAAAATACTATCATAATAACCTATAAATACTCACAACTCCAAATTTTTCTCTTTGTAAATGTAAAAATTTTCATGTCATTTTACTGTATTTACTCTAAAACAAACTATCATTTCACAAAAACACAAATAACCTCAACAAATACAAACATTTTGAAATGTCTGAAGTGTAATTTTAACAATATTCTGCCTGTTAAATATTTTGTGTATTTGTTGATCCACTGTGATCTATAAGTTGTAATTTACATGTTTAAATGATAAACTGAGACATAATATTGTTAAAATTGCGCTTAGTTTTCTTAAGAAGTTTCAGTTTGTTCATGTTATTCACATTGTTTTAAAGGATAGTTGGTCGATGTAAACATTTTCATCATAGAATTTTACTTTTTTTGCTCTTAAACATAGAAGAAAGTTTGGAATTGACATTATTTATATATTATTATGTTATTATTTCATTGGTCCGGCCCACTTCAGATCAAATTTGGCTCGATGTGGCCCCTGAACAAAAATGAGTTTGACACCCTTGCTTTAAACGATCTCTTTTCATCATGATGTCACTGCATTTTTTGATGCAAAAAACACAAAATATGTTTGTTTTTTCAAAATACTACATAAAAATTGGATTGCATATTATTTGATTTTTGCAGCCAGGCATATGTCAATGATTAACAGCAACATTAACAACATTAATAAATTAATTTAGACCAGGGGTGTCAAACTCATTTTAGTTCAGGGGCCACATTAAGCTCAAATTGATCTTAAGTGGGCCAGACCAGTAAAACAATAGCATGATAACCTGTAAATAATGACGACTCCAAATTTTTCCTCCTTGTTTTAGTGCAATCAAAATTAAATTATAAAAATATGTACATTTGCAAACTATACAAACAAAAATGATGTGAATAACCTGAAAAAAATAAAATAAAATTTCTTGAGAAAAATAAGTACAATTTTAACAATATTACACCTCACCTTACCATTTATACTATATACTATTATATTATCGATATTACAGATTGGATCTACAAAAGGCACAAAATATTTAATAACAGGAAGAATAATTTTTTGCATTTTATTGTTAAAGGATAGTTTGTAAATGTTAATATTGTCATCATTTACTGTATGTTTTTACACTAAAACAAAGAGAAAAAATTGGACTTTTCATTACTTATTTATAGATGTAATGTAATATGTTTTTCACATTAAACTAAGAAAATTTGGAGTCTTTCCTTATAGGTTATTGTGCTATTATTTTAGTTGAGATCACATTGGTCTGTATGTGGAACCTGAACTAAAACAACTTCGACATCCTTGATTGCTTATATCTTAATATTCATTTTTGCACTTTGCAAATTCATCCCACGGGCCGGATTGGACCCTTTGGCGGGCCGGTTTTGGCCCCCGGGCCGCATGTTTGACATCTGTGATTTAGACCCTCACCTCTCAAATAAAGCCCAGATAGCAGTAAAAGCAGGATTTATGCCTTAATGCACAGGTGTCAAACATGCGGCCCAGGGGCCAAATCTGGCCCGCCAAAGGTTCCATTCTGGCCCGCGGGATAAAAGAGCAAAAATGAACCTGAACAGTCCAGGTTGTCCAAATCATTTTGGTTCAGGTTCCACATACAGACCAATGTGATCTCCAGTAAAAATAACAACACAATAACCCATAAATAATGACAACTACAAATTTTCTTTGTGAACAATTATGTGGAAAAAATTGAAGTGGAAAAAAAAAAAAAAAAAAAATAATAATAATAATAATAAACTTTATTTGTATAGCACCTTTCATACAGAAATTGTAGCCCAAAGTGCTTCACATTGATTGAAAAAATACAATATTAAAATACATTAAGATTTGATTATTTATCAAGAAATAAAATGAAATTTTGAGAGAAATACAATAAAATAAAAATAAATATAAAAACAGCGCACATTAAAATATTTGATTATGCATAGAATTTTTGAAGTGCAAGAAATAAGATGAAATTTGAGAGAAATACAATAAAATAAAAATTAAAGCAGCGCACATTACAATATTTGATTATGCATAGAATTTTTGAAGTGCAAGAAATAAGATAAATTTGAAATACAGTAAAATAAAAAATAAAAACAGAAATACAATAAAATAAAATAAAAATAAAAAAAAACGCACATTCCTGGTTCCTGAATTGTGACCCCATTTTTATCTCCTTTCAAAGGCTAATGAGAATAAAAATGTTTTTAAAGAATAAAAATGTTTTTAAGACACTATGAAAATATAAACATTTACAAAATTATTCTTTCACAATAAATGCAAATAAATACATAAATAAAAACAAAGATGAACAACCCGAAATGTGCAGTTTTACCAATATTATGCCTATTAGTAAATGTTTATTTAACATTGTGTGTGATGTACATGTATGAATAATAAGTCGAGGCATAATATTGTTAAAATTGCACTAATTTTTCAAATTGAATTTATGTTTTTTCAGGTTATTCACATCTTTTTTTGTAAAATGTAAACATTTTCATCATTTTATTGGGGGTTTTTAGTACTACAATAAAAAGAAAAACTTGGATTTGACATTTTTTTTTATAGGTTATTAAGTCATTATTTTACCGGTCTGGCCCGCTTGAGATCAAATTGGGCTAAATATGGCCCCTGAACCAAAATGAGTTTGACACCCCTGGATTAATGGCTTTCAGATCAAAAACAGTGGTTATAATGGAAGAAATAGTGCGTTTTAGACACACTTGGGAGACAGATGCTAATCTTGTAATTTTCTTTTGTTTACAATGACTTTATTTAAATTGTGAAAAATAATCTGAAGTTTTTTAACATGAACTGCAAAGTGTGCCTAAAAAGCACACCTGGATACCGGAGGATTAAAACAATGATGGCGAGTTTATCTGCGCTATCACCAGTTGATGGCCGCGCCTTTAGAGGATGAGGATGTAATTGATGTTTTATGAATTAAAATTATTACCTTGGGCCCGTTGGACACTAATGAGCAGTACTAGTTTTAATTATAAATGACACACTAAGCAGAGTAAACATTAGCCATTGATTAAAGGCATGCTAGAAAGGACTAATGGGTCCTCAGAGAGCTTTTTATCTCTCAGTGCCCTGATGCCCTTGTCACACACAGCCAATCCCTAAATTAGAAATATAGGATTCCGATGGTTCATTGGCTATTTACAAGCCGAGGTGGGTGATTTCCCTGTGCCAGAGCCTATCCTGAGGTACAGATGGGGTATGGAGTACAGTAACAGCTCATCTGCAATGTGAGCCTGGCAGGAATAATCAACAGCAATGGCTCCTCTGGGTAAAATCAAGCACACAGTGAAAACAGGACGTTATCCAATCAAGGATTAGATAATAAGAAAAAGAGAAAGAGCTGGCCAAGAAAGTTTTCTTACAGAACTCAAATGAGAGCCAAATAAACAATGTATTCTCGTGATTATATGCCTTGTTGTTGCATTTGGATTTCTCATTATGTAGAGTCATGCCAAAAAAAAAAAAAAAAAAAAAAAAAAAATGGAGAAATTGTTTATACCTTTTGAAAGAAGCCAAAAAAAAAAAAAAAAAGAAATTACTGAAATATTTGGTAACACTTCATAATAAGTACACACTATGAAGCATTAGTTAAGCGTTAACACAGTGGTTCCCAAACTTTTTTAGCTCGTGACTCCATTTTAACATCACAAATTTCTGGCGACACCAGACATTTCAAGACGGAGACTTTTTTTTTTTCTGCTAAAATTAATTTGTTTTTGATCATGTAATAGTTTGCTATGCTATGTTGCAAATAAAAGTTCATTTCTGACAACATTTAGTCTATATAATATATATTATTATGGATGGAGGCAGAAAAGCCAGGTGTAGATTACTGCACAAAGTGAGAATTTGATTTTCCTTGGTCAAGATATGTACAGTCAGTCCAGCTTGGATTTACAAGACTGACAATTAATACTGAACAAACAAGAACTCAAACTATGAATTATGAAAGAGCTGCAGCATCTGAAACTGACCACAATGAGCATTTGAAAGACCCCACGTGGGGTCGCCTGAAATTTCTAGTAATTGATAAAAATGACAAAAAATTGTAAAAAATAAATAAATAAATAAATAAATAAATAAATAAAAAAGATAAATAAAAAAAATTAAAAAAACTTACTAATAAAAAAATATATGGTGAGTTGACAGAGACAATCCTAATACATAAAAGACATGACAAACTGTGCGTCTGAAACTGAAGCACTGTGGTACTGTTTATCTGTCAAATGTTCATTGTGGTCGGTTTCAGATGCTGCAGCTCTTTCATAATTCATAGTTTGAGTTCTTGTTTGTTCAGTATTAATTGTCAGCCTTGTAAATCCAACCAAGGAAAATCAAATTCTCCCTTTGTGCAGTAATCTACCCCTGGCTTTTCTGCCTCCGTCCATAATAATATACATTACATGGACTAAATGTGTCTAAAATTAACATTTATTTGCAACATAGTATAGCAAACTATTACATGATCAAAAAGAAACTAATTTTACCAAAAAAAAAAAAAAAAAAGTCCCCATTTTAAATGTCTGGGATCGCCAGAAATTTGTGATGTTAAAATGGGGTCATGAGCCAAAAAAGGTTGGGAACCACTGGCTTAAGTAATGCTTCATCGTGCGTACTTATTATAAAGTGTTACCAAATATTCTTCTTCTTCCTCTTTCTAGCGGTGGGTGACCTATAAAATGTGAAGAGGGGGAATTTGGTCTAAATAGGCATTTTCACCACAACTGCCCACATTTTCTTTCACACGTCCGTTCATTTACTCCTTATACCTCGTTGCTTTCTTTTTCCTTTATGTCATCACACATACACACTCGCAGACACCCACACTAACAAGCCTGCAGAAGCTGCTATGAGAGCACTAATCCAGGCTGACAGGACACAGTGACACCCTTGGCATTTCAGGGTAGGCCTGCCGTTTCTAGGCTCCCCAAGGGTGCCTGGTCAAGCTCTGGCAGCCAGATAAATCTCTATGGGAATGGATGGCTGAGGGGTGTGGGGGAAGAGGACAATGAAGGAATGCTATTTAGCTCTCATTTTTGGCCAAAGGACTGTGAAAAGAAGGCATCCATGTACTTATGTGCTCTAGTTAGACCCTCAGTCCAAGGGGGGATGGGGGGGGGGGGTATTTACCTGCCAGAATTGAAGAGTTTATTAAGGATCGCCGACTATTTATACAATGACACAGTGCAATTACTGTTCATTAGGTTACTGCGATTAGAAAATGATCAAAACTCACTTATTGTTCAATTATTTGTAATCAGCTACGCTTCATTTAAAAATCTCAAGCCTATCATTGACCTGAACACACCTCTGCAAAACAAATTAAAGTACTGTTTCTAATTTGTGGCATTATTGTCCAATAATTATTTAAAGTACTATAATAATGCTTCGTCCGCACTTTTGATTAAAGGTTAATTCATTGGCTTTGTACCTGCACTCTAGACAATTAAAAAATGTAATCCAATCTAAAATAATCCTATAATGGAAGAGCGTCTGCAAAGCACAGATGCATGGGTCTGTTTTGTTTAAGAATTGTACACTGTAAGACCGGACAGTTGAGTTTACTTAAAAAAAAATCTCCGGTAACTCGTTGCCATAGAAAATTTCAGTAATGAGTAAGGAAAACTTAAGTGTATTAAAGTTAAATGCTTGATTTGAATGGAGTTGCTTTTTTTAAGTACAAAACACTAAATGCCAAGTTTATTTCACTTAAAATTTGTTGCAATGTTAATTTGCTTTGTATAATCATTAACTTAATATCATCAGTTCATTGTACTTAACTCCAAGTAGATTTAAATTAAGCGTATAGCAAGAGAAATTGCTTTGTAAAATTATTCAACTTAACCCTTTCATGCACGAATTATGAGAACCTTAGTCAAGATTTTTTTCTTCAGTGTTTAGCCATGAAAAAAACAATGCGATTGAGGTTTTTTTTTTTCCTATGGAGTTACAAAAATATCCATGCATTTAATTTTTGAAGTAAAAAAACATGTGTTTAAAACCCAATATCAGAAAGTGATATGAAAACAATGAAATAAAAACATTTTTAATGCAGCTAATCTGACGTCTTCTCACATTTTAACATATTCTAATGCTAGTAATTACTCACTTCATGGAGATAATATGCAAAAAAAAAACCTTGTCTAACAAATAACAATTGATTTACACTCAAACATGTTACTGCAGATCAGGTTTATCAAGAACAGTAAAGTCATCGTAATGATCTGAATTACAGTGTATGGGATGGTGCATAAGTGTCCACTGTGTTGGCTGATATGGAACTAAAACAACAAAACCCATTAACACACAAGAGAACAGCTGGAGAAGAACCGTCCACTGGAGTGGACAGTGCATGAAAGGGTTAATATATTGTAGCACAGTTGGAAGTTAAGACAAAGTTAGCTCAATGTAATCAGCCTGTATGGGTAATACTTTTAATTTGGTAAGGCTTAAAGTTTCAAATTGTATTAAAATGATTCTAGATCAGGGGTGTCAAACTCATTTTAGTTCAGGGGCCACATTCCGCCTAATATGATATAAAGTGGGCCGGACCAGTAAAATAATATAAATGATAGGATAAGAACTTAGAAATAATATCAACTCTGAAGTTTTCTCTATGTTTTTGAGTGAAAAAAGTAAAATTCCGTAATTAAAATGTTTACATCTACGAACCATACTTGAACATAACATGAACAAATATGAACGACCTGAAAATTCTTAAGAAAAATAAGTATAATTTTAACAGTATTACACCTTAATTTATCATTTATACATGTGCATCACAACTTACAGATCACAGTGGATCTACAAATACACACAACATTTGATAACAGGGAGAATATTGTTATTGAATACTACATACTTCTCTTAAGACATTTCAGGTTGTTCATATCTTTTGTGAAAGGCTAGTCTGTAAATGTAAACATTTTTGTGTAATTTTACTTTTTTGACACTAAAACCAAAAGAAAAAAAATAGCTTTTTTTCGTTATTTATAGGTTTTATGATAGTATTTTACTGGTCTGACCCACTTTATATCAAACATCCTTGACTGATAATATCTCCAGTGTGATTTTTACATTTCAAAAATTCATCCAAAGGGCCGAACTGGACCCTTTGGCAGGCCGGATTTGGCCCCCAGGCCGCATGTTTGACACCTGTGTTATAGATGAACAGGAAAGCCATTTTTCAGCCTATGGCTCTCACTCATGGTGCAGCTCTACAAAAATACAAAAATAAACACAAAAAGGCCAATAAACATTACCATATACACATTAAGTCCAAATTAACACTAACACCACAGCCCCGCTGAACCCCTGCACAGAAAAATAACACATTTTCAACAACATGCCCTATACCCACAATGCAATGCGGAGATAAAAAGGTGTGGTCATGACTAAAACTTAGTGATTTAAATCCATTCAACTTAGACTTTTTCATACTTTCGACTATGTCTACAAATTAGTAGAATATACTTAACATTTTATAGTAATGTAATAAAACTTAAATCATTTAAGTACACTGTAATTAAAGCATTTTAGTAAATACAAAGTCTGGGCTTACAATGTAGAAGTATAGTGCGTACATTGCTTGAATCAGGCACAGTAGTTGCTTTTCCATTGACCCTCAAATTGCGCAAATATAGCTTGCGCATAAAAATTTACCTAATGGAAAAACGACAATTTCGCCAAAAGTCTCATTTTTTTATTAAAAGATTTTGCGCTGGCAAGAGGTGTTTTTTTGGGGCAAATAGTATATCACGCAAAACTGAAATGGAAAGACTTTTTTTTGCAACTAGAGTCAGGTGAATTAAAAAAAAAAAAAAAACACGGATGTTGACGTATGTTACAATAAGCGAAGAAGAAGAAGAAACATTTCGCGGTATGAGTGGACACACCAGGAAACCCAATCATTTTTTAAATTTAGTACAAGATAGTGGGGTAATATATAATAATAATGAATAGGGCTGTGTATCAGCAAGAATCTGGCGACACGATACAAATCACAAAACTAGGATCCCGATATGATATATCACGATATATCATGATACTATTTTAAAAAAATCAATTTTTTTTTAAGACTTCCTGGAAGAATTGAATTACACCAGAAATATGTACAAATACTAAACACATTTTTATTTGGTCAGAACAGATTCTCCTAGTTTCCAAAGGACCTACCATCTGCCTCTCAAACAGTAAAAAGTGTTAAATAAGTTATCTGAAGCATCCTTAACTAGAAGTACTCGGAGAGCGCAGACCTCCGCCAAGGCTGATCAGTGGCCCCCCCGTGGGCCCCCCCACCCCCGATCACCACCAAAATTTAATCATTTCTTCCTTATCCCATTTCCAACAAACCCTGAAAATTTCATCAAAATCTGTCCATAACTTTTTGAGTTATGTTGCACACTAACGGACAGACAAACAAACAAACAAACAAACAAACAAACAAACCCTGGCAAAAACATAACCTCCTTGGCGGAGGTAAATAAAACTGTGTTAAATAATAATAAAATATTAACAAAAAAGAAAAAACCTCCACAATATCTGCATTTGATTAAATACCTAAAAATACTGACACAGTACTTTTTAATATCGATATAGTATCGTGAAATGAGATATCGCGATATATTGCAGAGCTGAAATTTTCTTACAACCCTAATAATGAATATACAGGGGTTGGATAAAATAATGGAAACACCTTAAAACATCAACAAAATATAATTTAATATGGTGTAGGTCCACCTTTTGCGGCAATTACAGCCTCAATTCTCTGAGGTATTGATTCATACAACTTGTGAATTGTTTCCAAAGGAATTTTAAGTCATTCTTCAGTTAGAATACCCTCCAACTCTTTTAGAGACGATGGCGGTGGAAATCGACGTCTTACTTGAATCTCTAAAACTGACCATAAATGCTCAATAATGTTGAGGTCTGGGGACTGTGCCGGCCATACGAGATGCTCAACTTCATTAGAATGTTCCTCATACCATTCTTTAACAATTCTAGCTGTATGGATTGGGGCATTATCATCTTGAGGTGAAGGTGTTTCCATTATTTTGTCCAACCCCTGTATCTGTAAATCAACATCATGTTTATGGAATGACTTCTCGTGTCATCTTGCGATAATAAATAAACAAATCATGGCATTTGTGATTTAATGGAAAAACCAACATTACGCACTTCTGTTTTTTCAACATTTAGTAAATATTGGTAAAGTTTTGCGCAGATATTTAATGGAAAAGCGACTAGCGTTGTGGATCGGGGGATGATTATGGTGGTTTTTGTATCTACATTGAAACTGTGCTGCGTAGGAAGCTCACCTGTTATATTTCCACACTACATTAGCTCCGTTCCAGGTTTGGTTGAAGCGACTCATTCTGATAATTCAACAAAAACATCAGGATTACTTGAATTTTACAGTGAGACATTTTTGGAAAGGGCTGAAGAAATGGAAAATTAGATGTGGTTCATCAGCGATTTAGTGAAATTGGTTTTTAACCCATAAAGATCCAGTGTTACTTTCGTGGCCATTCCCTCTATTTAACCTTCCTTAAGTGATTTATTACCATTTATTATAATATTATCTTCTATATTTTGTG
Organism: Sphaeramia orbicularis; assembly: GCF_902148855.1. NCBI lineage: Eukaryota > Metazoa > Chordata > Actinopteri > Kurtiformes > Apogonidae > Sphaeramia > Sphaeramia orbicularis. The sequence continues at coordinate 18,771,950 of NC_043977.1, forward strand.
TTTTTCTTTCTGTGAAAATCATGCATTTTCTTACATTTAATTTACTAATCATGTAGATGTTCATAAAAGCTCAAAGTAAAGTGGGGGGTTATTATATCAAAAACAGAGACAACTGAAGAAAAAGTGCCTTTTTCAGTCAAATCTATCAATAATTGAACATAAACTCAATATGTCCATCCACTGTCACTGATCCAACTCCATGGGTTTTACTGGTGAATCAATGTTGTAGAAGATGACGGTGTTTCCACGTTCAATATGGAGCCTCTGAACGTCCAAATGGGTCATATCTGATGACAGTGAAAAGATGACAAACTGTATTTTACACCAATTATTTACATGTATTGATAGGATTAGTGGATCAACAGGTATTGAACAGTTTACACCAGTAGATGGTTTTAGTTGATGGTGGATGTTTGGGTCTTTATGGGTTAAAAAGAAAATAGTAAAGGTTTTTTAGACATCCGGGCTGAATATGATCAACAGCTACCTTCAGTTTAAAAAAAAAAAAAAAAAAAAAAACTCAGGTTAAAATTAAAATGCTGAAATGTAGTCACTGTAGTGCTTTTAAAACTGCAGCCTTGCACATGTACAGAAACCTTTTGTGAAAGTTACACATTGTTATAATCCATTTTATTTAGCCGATCTGCTTCCTGGTGTTTCACACTGAAAACGGCAAAAAAAAAAAAAAAAAAAAAACAGAGCAAAGGGAAGCACAATGCAATAAGTCAGCCGGTGGGAGGTCTTATCTCTGAGCTCCACACTCTTTGAATCCGACTGATTCAGCTCTAATGTTAATCACAAATTCTATATTGTAAATTCATCGGGGGTTGTATATAATTATTTAATTATTGTGGAGCAAATGATAATGGGAAGACTTATGAAAGTGGGCAGTGTCTTCTTAGCTCTGCAGGATTATACAATAAATATATATATATATATATATATGTAAGCCTGGTTTTGAGGGTCTGAAAGCTGTCATTGCGAGTTTTCAGCAGACGTATCATAACATGGTTACGGAGCTGCTTAGAGTCCAATTGACACGTTCTGTTGATAAAGCACAGAATGACATGTTTATGGGAGGTGAATGTGTATGGAAACATTTCTTACCTCAAGGCACAAACTCTAATCATGTTTGAGCCAAATAGACCGTAATGAGTTCTAATATGTATTCACTCCTGTAGCTCCGGTCATGGAAAGACTGATGTGTTGAGACAGCTTTGACACAAGACAAACATTTTCAGACTTTACTAAATTTTAATCGGCCATGAATTGATCACAGAGCAGGATGGGCGACTGTTCGTCCTTCGAGCGCTGACAGGTACCTGAAACTGTGTCCTTGCGGCGCCGAATCTATCTGGCTATAAACAATCACACTTGGCAGCTGAACCGGTCACCCCTTTTCCCTCATCAACCTCTACTGAGTTTGTCCTGTAACCTGTGCCAGCTGTCCAGAGGCAGATCAATGAGAGTTAAGACTTGGCAAGCGCTCTCAATGTCTCCTCTAAGCTCAGATCAAAAGCCTTTTATCAGGTCCGAATAGACCATGGAACTCATCTGTGCTGATGCAAGGGATGAGGATATTAGGCATCCAACGGCGCCTTTGTCAGTGTAATGTGCCGGCTTTATTTATCACCACCTGGATGTTATCGTCGCTAATAAATATTCTCAGAAGTTGGACCAAAACTTCAATCTTTCTTCATATTCTAAAGGAAAAAAAAAGTTGAAATATTTTCAAGTTCAAACAGGACAAACTCCATCTGCATATTTTTAAGCCGTTAAAAGACATGGACAAGGTTAGGGAAAGATCATGGTTTGGATAAAAATCCTGCAAAATTCAGCCTGCCTATCTCGCTCTTTCAGTCAGCGGGACTTTTTAAAATATTAATCAAAGACCGTGATCTTTCTTTAACCCTAACCAAGCGCTCGGAGTTCTTGTAACGCATTCATAAAAACCTGAATCAGGCCAGGAGGAGATGTTCACGGCAACTAAAACACCCCTTTCTGGTGAGCAATTTATGTGATATTTATATGTAAAAACAAATATATAATGTATGTTTTAGGAGATAGAGATGATTGGGCTGAAGATATGAGCAAAGAAATCCAACTCTGCTAAAAAAAAAAAAAAAAAAAAAAAAAAAGAGTAAACAGCAGAGGTTCTAATATTTAACCCTTTCATGCATACTGGTCACTACAGTAGACAGTTATTCTACAGCTGTTCTCTTGTACAGGGTGGGGAAGCAAAATTTACAATGAACATTTAGTTGTTTTTTCTCAGCAGGCACTACGTCAATTGTTTTGAAACCAAACATATATTGATGTCATAATCATACCTAACACTATTATCCATACCTTTTCAGAAACTTTTGCCCATATGAGTAATCAGGAAAGCAAACGTCAAAGAGTGTGTGATTTGCTGAATGCACTCGTCACACCAAAGGAGATTTCAAAAATAGTTGGAGTGTCCATAAAGACTGTTTATAATGGAAAGAAGAGAATGACTATGAGCAAAACTATTACCAGAAAGTCTGGAAGATACTATTAAAGAAGAATGGGAGAAGTTGTCACCCGAATATTTGAGGAACACTTGCGCAAGTTTCAGGAAGCGTGTGAAGGCAGTTATTGAGAAAGAAGGAGGACACATAGAATAAAAACATTTTCTATTATGTCAATTTTCTTGTGGCAAATAAATTCTCATGACTTTCAATAAACTAATTGGTCATACACTGTCTTTCAATCCCTGCCTCAAAATATTGTAAATTTTGCTTCCCCACCCTGTATATTCATGGATTTTGTTGTTGTAGTTTCATATCATTCAACACAGTGAACGCTTATGCGCCATCCCATACACTACAATTGATAATATTACTGTAACTTTGCCGTTCTTGATAAACCCGATCTAACATGTTCGGGTGTAAATTAATTCCTTGTTATTGTTATTAGACTGTAATTAACAACAAAAGTTTGGGGTTTTTTTTGTTTTTTTTTGGCGTATTATGTCCACGAAGTGAGTAATGGTATTAGAGTATACTACAAACAAAAAGTTAAGGATGTTTCCTTTTTTTTTTTGGTCATTTTTTGCCATTTGTAAATAAAACTATGTCTGGTCATTAAAAAAAAAAAAAAAGTTTCAATTCAATTCACACACAAAAAAAGTAAAAAGCGCTGTGCAAGAATCCCAACTGAAAAAAATAGCCCAAAAATTAAAAATATCCGTAACTTTTTGTTTGTAGTGTATGTTACAATGTGACAAAACATCAAATTAGCAGCATTTAATGTTTTTATTTCATAGTTTTCACACAGTAAATCAATAAATACATGTTTCTTTGCTTCAAAAATTCAGCTTGGTGGACATTTTTGCAACTCCATGAAAAATAGCTTCATTAAAAAAAAAAAAAAAAAAAAAAAAAAATTAATCACATTGTTTTTTTAATGCTCAAAGAGGAATAAAGAAAAATCTTGATGAATGTTCTCATAATTCATGCACGAAAGGGTTAAAGGTGCTGGAGACTTTCGTTGACCAATTTTTCATCAAATCTGTAAAACACAGGTGTCAAACATGTGGCCCGGGGGCCAAAACCGGCCCGCCAGAGGTTCCAATCTGGCCCGCGTGATGAATTTACATAGTGCAAAATGCAAAAGTTACCCTGAAGATATTAACAGTCAAGGGCATCAAACTCAAAAATAACAGCATAATAACCTAGAAATAATGACTCCAAATTTTCTTCTTGGTTTAATGTGAAAAAAATAATATGACATTATGTGTATAAATAATAGCAACACCAATTTTTTCTCTTTGATTTATTGCAAAGAACATTAAATTCTGATATCCTTTAACAATAAAATGTCAATAACCTGAACAAAGATGAACAATCTGGAATTTCTAAAGAAAAATAAGTGCAGTTTTAACAATATTCTGCCTGTTTTGTGTCTTGGTAGATCTGATCTGTAATGCACATGTGTTAATATATATATATATTAATATATAAGTTGAGGCATAATATTGATAAAATTGTACTTGTTTTTCTTCTGAAATCTCAGTTTTTTCCATTTATTCCCATTTTTTTGTTTTGGATAGAAATAGTTTCATCGTCTAATGTTATTTTTTGCACTAAAAAATCTGGAGTTGTCATTATTTCTAGACTATTCTGCTATTATTTTACTGGTCCGGCCCGCTGGAGATCAAACTGGGCTGAATGTGGCCCCTGAAAGAAAATGAGCTTGACACCCCTGCTGTAAAACCTCAGTCCTAGCCTAAGTATCACGAATCTGTAAATCTTTCTGCGATTACTCACCTGAATCTCTTGCATTACGGTGAACAATTTCGAAGTGCCATCCACCGTAAACAAAACCCATGTGTTTACATTCACGGCAGCGCGAGCCTCCGTTTCCTACAGGGCACGTTGCGACAAAAAATTCCGAAGATGCCCGAGTGACCTCCCAGTCTGAAGGCAAACACATTGGTTTTGTTTACAGTGGATGGCACTTTGAAATGGTTCACTGTAATGCAAGAGATTCGGGTGAGTAATCGCAGACTTACAGATTCGTGATACTTAGGCTAGGACTGAGGTTTTACAGATTTGATGAAAAATTGGTCACGAAAGTCTCCAGCACCTTTAAAGAGAAGTAACGTAAAGGTGAGTGTAGGTACAGTACGTAGCTCTACTTGGCTTCTCAGGTCAACTAACCAAAGTGATTTACACGGCTATGATTAAGTTAACTCGCACTAAATCAAATTCACTGGGACACTAAGATGTCCATGAGTATTAGGCGGAAAGCTACTTTGTCTTCAAGAGTTATGAGACATATGAGTTTTTTATGAGTACTCATAGAGGATTCTTGAATCTGCCAGGTTTTACGGAGCTGAATATTGAGAGCAATCCAAAGTCACCGTCACACCAATTGAGCTGCTGATTGCTTCATTTGAATGATTAAAACTGGGGCATATTCCTGGCACCTTCTGGCACTTTTTTTCCCCCTCAAGAGGCAGAGGAAGAGATCCTCCGGCCTGAAATCACCCCGAGGCAGTGAGAAACAAATTAGATCCAATAATTTCATGTGGTATTCGCTATTAATGAATGCACTGAATTCACACAAAAGGTAACAGAGATTTGATTTCTTCAAATACAGATCTCAAAATGCACCTGAGCTAATCTGTCTATCTGCTGAGATTATCAAACACATGAGCGCAAGGTGTTCCACTGGTACAAAATCAAATACATTTTAGAATTACAGGAACCTCATCAACAAAAAGGGATCCTCACCAATAAATCCTACAGTGGTTTAAGGATAAAGCAGACGTCAAAATTAATCTCTATTGTTTTGTGAAGTCAGTGTGGATGCATGTGGGGAGAAGCTGTGTAAGGAATTGCTAAGGAGTTCTGTGGCCTTTTCATATAGACTGAAATGATTAACACCATCCTCCCTCCTGCCTCTCAAAGCAGCTTTCTCTCTCTTCCTCTTTCTCTCTCTGTACTCCAACCTCTCTGTACTGCCAAGCCAGTGCCTGGCAGGCTTCTCTGCTCGAGGCGCATTAGGATGCAAAGCGCTCCATGTCGAGGGAGAAGGGGAGACTAACAAAAGCGCTTTAGTGTTGCAAAAACAAGCCCATCGGTGCATGCCTGTGAAAAGATCTGTACGTCTGCTCTGACTCCCCAAACTCCCTGCAGCTCTCTGCATCACTCCACCACCCCTCCAAAAGGAGAAGCTCTCAGGAGATCCACATCCATTTCTTGTCGTTCTCATTCTTTCTTTCCTGTCTTTCTCCCCGCCTCCATCTCCCCCTTCCCTCCCTTCCCACGTGGCAGGTCCAAATTGCTTTGCTGGAACAACGATCATCCCAGCCGGAATTGAAGTAAAGGTGGACGACTGCACCATCTGCCGTTGCCACAACGGAGACTGGTGGAAGCCGGCACAGTGCTTGCGGCGGGAGTGCCTCAACGGCCAGTCGTTGTCATAGAGAGACTCCACCGAGGATAGTGGAAAAGCTCAGGCAAGGCCCTGCCTACTGCACCATTTTGTATGATTGACAGGGCAGGAGCACAATTCCTAAGCAACCTGAGACAGTATAGTTTCAGAGAGATGCTCTCACAAGCTTCACAAATACAAATTTAGCCACTGAGAAGATGGAACTTGTCTCAAGGCTCTTTCCACCCTCCAGTTTTAATCATCCTATATATTTTCTGAAACTGACTTGCTTGACTTGCTGCTCTCACACAAAAAGTTTCTTATCTCCTCAGACTCTCCTAAACATCGGCAATGATAAATTGCTCGTGTTGATTTCTGTATGTGTCATCTGCTTGTTGTACTTGTCATTCACTCTCACAGGTGTTGTAAATTCCAACAGCAGGAAAACAAACCGTAAGCACACTTAACAGCGCTTTTTTTTTGTGTTATATAAAAATATTGCTGAGAGCACTGCAAAGGTGTGCTTGAGATTCACAACTAAGAGCTTGTTTACAAGATGCACATCACATAAATGTTTGTGTCTTCTAAAGACTTTTTATCACTATGGCAGGAATTCACCTCTAACACTTATGATGCGACTGTCAATTTTATAAACTGATATGAAAGTTCGAAATTTTATTGCTTGACATACCATGGTTTTGAGTCTTGTCTATATATTGTTGCGCACATGTGGAAAAAGTTGGCACTGTAGACTTCTGTGAACTACAGAGAGGCAGCGGTGATGTGTTGGTGAAATTTTGAATATACTGCAATTCTAGGAAGAGTAGATGGAAAATATTGCAATACTGCATCAAAACAACTTCGGGCAATCCCTTCGCCTCTGAGGTCCATATCCTTGAAAATATTCCCACTAACTAACTGCTTGAACTTGTTATCAAAGCAATTAGCAAACCAAGAGCAGGCTGCTTTAATTTCCCTTAATCAAGGAGTATTCTGTGATAAATCATCCAGCTGTGTGCTTGGCGATACTGCAGCCTGCATGCTGGGCACACTCAACAAGAACCAGCAGAAAAAAGAGGCAGTCTGCATATGTCTAAATGCTTTTAAGCAGCATTCACATGCATATTGTCAGTGGGGGCATAGACAAGCGCACCATTAATCCACAATCTCATAGACACAGTGTGCTGATCTGTACCCAGTTTAGCACTTGAAAACTACAAGGCTTAAGATACAAAGCTGTTAACTTTATCCCACTGTTAGAGATTATGTAATAGGGTTTCACTTCATCCCCTTCCTGATATGGTGGGATAGTCAACCCAATTCTGCGTGACTTTGGCCAAGGCTATATCATAGAGACAAGCTAATGTATTGCATTGATATTTTCACAGACCAGAGTGGCCCACAAGTGGTCCAGAAAGTGTGAGTAAAAGCACCCGAACAGAGCCCAAAATGTTTTTGAGATGATAAATACCACTCATTAATTCAAAGGTGAATTCCAGTAAGCTCATGCCATTCATCACAAGAATTTTTTCCATTTCCAGAAAATCCGTTCCCGTTAACCTTTTAGACCCTATTCCTGGCTGGTGATGGATGGGCTGCTTAATAGCAGCTCCCAGCACTCTGTAATGAGCCAGAAATGAACATGGGATAAAGACCGATGACTAAAAGGTATATTACTTTAAAAGGCACTAAAACTAATTTTTGGAAGAATCTCCGTAATAAACCTGCTGCATTGTCTCATGGCTGCAGTACATGGGAGGTGGGGAAACCACAAAATGCAAAGGATGTGGGTGGAGTCCGGTCTTGGGTGTAACAATGGCACCCGGGTCATTTTCATCATTAAGCTGCAGTGATTTAGTGTCTTTCAGTATGAAAAGACAGACCTCATCTATCTGGCTTGAGGTCTGCAGACTCATAAAACAAAACTGACATCTATGGTTTATCAATCACAGCCTCATTGCTCCAGACATTTTGGGATTAAAAAAGAAGCTTCATTTATCTTAATTACTTTAAATGCCAAATAATTATTCAGCCTGTAGATGTATCCAAAAACATTAAAATGACTTTACTCGCTTTACTGGGAAGCAAGAGAGAACATGAGTGGGCCAGCTGATAGGGCTCAGAGGCATTGTCGCCACCACCAATGCCTTATTGTTATTGTTCCAGATGAAATCCTACAGCATAGTCTTTGGCTTCCTACAGTAGAAGCAGCACAGACTGCTTTAAGTGCTACTGTGTTTTTGCACTTCTCTGTGCAGTGGTTTACAGTTAAGTACACTCACAGTCAGTGAAAACTTTGAGACCACATTTTTGGACATAATTTTTATTGGGGGCGGCTGTGGCTCAGGTGGTAGAGCGGGTCGTCCACTAACCGAAGGGTTGGCGGTTCGAATCCTGCTCTGTCCTAGTCAGTCCATTGTGTCCTTGGGCAAGATGCTTCACCCTCCAGTGCCACCCACACTGGTGTATGAATGTTTGGTGGTGGTCGGAGGGGCCGTAGGTGCAAATTGACAGCCATGCTTCTGTCAGCCTGTCCCCGGACAGCTGTGGGTACAGATGTAGTTTACCACCACCAGAGTGTGAATGTGAGAGCGAATGAATAATGGGTCAATAATGTAAAGCACTTTGAGTGTCTAGAAAAGCGCTATATAAATCCAATCCATTACTACTATCATCATCATCATAATTATTATTATTATTATTATTATTATTATTATTATTATTATTATTATTATCATCATCATTATTATTATCATTATTATTATACCCTAAACTGGAATTTTTTCATATGAATAATTTTTTTAGGATATTCCCATACAGAAACAAAAATCTAAAGTTTCAAGAATAATTTCAAAACAAAAAACTTAAAGAAAATGGCACCTGCCAAACACAAAGTCCCAACAGTAGCGGTCCTGGTCGGGAGTTGTCACTCTCTCTCATCCTGGACGCGGTCTATCGTCAACAGAGCCTGTTGTGTTGTGGTGTTCAACCAGGTTTCTGATTGTGGGTTGGGACCAGCCCATACATACATGGCTATATCACTGCAGCTCAAACCGGCCTCCACCATACCCATTGCCCAGAGACATTGTTCACGTGATAGACGTGGCATGATGCCGCTCACTGGACTAAAAATGGTGGCCTTTTTATAGGCCTTCAAAACCAATCCTCAAATTGTGCAGATACCCACTGAGTATTGCTCAATGTGTCCACTTTTGCAAAGAGACCAACCCACGTGCAATGAACCATGACAACTCATCTCAACTACCCGTGCACTAAGTCATCAATAAATCCACAATGAATAATTACAACCCCCCTACAAGTAGAAATATGCATACATTTCTACCTCAAAGTTTCTACTGACTGTCAGTATATTACCCAAAACTAGAAATTATTTTGCCCTTTGACATTCCAGTAACAGCCAGCAGGGTGACAAGTACACTGAACAAAAATATAAACGCACCACTTTTGTTTTTGCTCCCATTTTTCATGAGCTGAACTTAAAGATCTAAAACTTTTTCTATGTACACAAAAGGCCTATTTCTCTCAAATATTGTTCATAAATTTGTCTAAATCTGTGTTAGTGAGCACTTCTCCTTTGTCCTTTGCTGAGATAATCCATCCACCTCACAGGTGTGGCATATCAAGATGCTGATTAGACAGCAGGATTATTGCACAGGTGTGACTTAGGCTGGCCACAATAAAAGGCCACTCTAAAATGTGCAGTTTTACTGTATTGGGTGGTCCAGGGGGGTCAGAAAACCAGTCAGTATTTGGTGTGACCACCATTTTCCTCGCACAGTCTTCTTCATGAATTCTCTGAAACAGCTTTGGAGATGGTTTATGGTAGAGAAATGAACATTCAATTCACAGGCAAAAGCTCTGGTGGACATTCCTGAAGTCAGCATGCCGATTGCATATTCCCTCAAAACTTGTGACATCTGTGGTATTTTGCTGTGTGATAAAACTGCACATTTTGGAGTGGCCTTTTATTGTGGCCAGCCTAAGGCACACCTGTGCAAAAATCATGCTGTCTAATCAGCATCTTGATATGCCACACCTGTGAGGTGGATGGATTATCTCAGCAAAGAAGAAGTGTTCACTAACACAAATTTAGACAGATTTGTGAACAATATTTGAGAGAAATAAACCTTGTGTGTACACAGAAAAAGTTTTAGATCTTTGAGATCAGCTCATGAAAAATGGGAGCAAAAACAAAAGTGGTGCGTTTATATTTTTGTTCAGTGTAGTAAGGACAGTTCAGTCACAGAAAAAAAAAGGAATCAAATTCACACATTTCTCTAAAACACACTGTTTTCCCATACAAGTAAATGGAGAAACAGCAGAAATGACAGATTAGATTTTGGAGCTAAATAAGTATCCAGGCAACTTGATCATTTTGTCAAGGTGACATTGCGACTCATTGTACTGCACGATTATCCCGATGCCATCCAAAACAAGGCTGTGCCTGTGCTTCAAACAATGGGACTGAGTTTTGATCATAGCTGTTCATGGGGAACGGTTAAATAAGCAGATCATCCATTTAGAACTGAGAGAAATGTTTGTTTTTGTTTTTTTTCCATCCCAGCAAATGAGATGAGGCATGCAGCAGGACTGTGCCGTTGTGTATATTTCTCTGCAGTGTCGATACAGCTGATTATTTAAACAGCTGTCATAAAAATTGTTTTATTGCCCTCTATGACATTTAAACAGGATGGTTAAAAGATTAAAACCAATGATGTAATAAGAGCCATTTTACAACAAGTATCTCTTAGTAGTTTGGATCCACATGGATTAAAAAGAGTAGATGTATACAGTGTGTGTCTGTATTTTAACAGAAGGTTTTTTTTATGCCACACATCTGCTGTATGCTTCTTGAAGAGAGCCTCTGTCTGAGTGAAGCCGATGAAATTATGTTTTTTCCTTTCAAATGTGCAGCTAGACAGTTTCAAGGACAAGTCTGCTGCAGTCTGCGTTCTTTTTCATTATCTGCCAAGAAACAGAGTGTCTTTATGTCTGAATGTCCATTCAATGACTCCATCTGTGCTCACGCCATTAAAACCATAGGCTTGTACATGGGCATTTTGTAAAGTTATACATATGCTCTTTTCACGAGACACCAACTTACTGTAGCTGGAAACTATGAAAGATTGTTGTCTTTTTTCCCCCCATTGTTTTTTTGTTCATTTTCAAAAACAAAAACTGTTACATAACGTGTGCCTGAAAACCCAACATGGAGTATGGAATAGGAAGAGATAAACACTGTTATTATACAATCAATTGTATTAGTTTTGGAGCACCAAGGGTCTGTTCACGGGTGAAAGTCTAATTTTGAAAGGAAATATACAAAGTGATGTTTCAAATTAAGAGCATCTTTGATTGTACATGAATACACGCTCATATATGTTCACCCCACATTATAGAGAAGGGTCCAAATTTCAACAAGGTAAACGACCCTTGGTGCTCCTTATGTTGTTCATATGTAAATATCTTCAAACGTTATAATGTGTATTCTAAAATCTGAGGTGGAGTAAAAAAAAAAAAACAAGAAATAAGAAAATGTGTATTATTCGAGACAAAAACTATTTTGTTAAAGAGACTTGAAAAGAAGTGTTATTGGGCAAAAGTGAGTGCGGATTTTTTTTTTTTTTTTTTTTAATTTGATTTTTTTCCAGCTGCTAACTGATTGGGGAAGTTCTTAAGGATGGGTAAAGATGTACATTACATACACTGAAGAAACCGTTCTGGAAAAGAAAGCAGTTCCACAATACGACCGTCACTGCTGCCAATGCAACGCTATGCTACTTGGAGGTTTGAGAGCACTGGCAAACTGTGCCGCTGCATTTACTGTACATGAAAAGCAGGGTTTTCCCAGCGAACGGGACTTTGATTTCAGTCGGTAGGTTTTCACGTCAACCAGTTGTGCTCATTAAAGGTTAACTCATTTTATTATACCTAGTGAAATATCATTTTACCCATGCACATACAGCAACCGGCATTAGCGCTTACTCTTTCGGAGCTGCCATTGAAAGGTACTCAGGGACCCGCTCCAGATCTGCATCAGCACCGTGGGGGTCAAGGACACCGACAGAAGAATTAACCTCCTTTTGACGGCAGAGGAATCCACAAGACCCGGAGGAAACCTGTAGTTAAATTAAAACTGCAGTTAAGATGTAGAACCTTTGAAAAGTTCCTGCTGGAATTACATTCAAACACCTGCATTGGTTTTCTAAAACACCTAATTGAATCGGTTCTTCAGCGAACTTTGATAAAATGTTCCCTTGATTCTTTAATTGGTTCTGTTTTTAACATCTTTGTTGATCTCAGACACATTAGATAATGGGATATCCCTCCAGGACCAACTAAACTGAAAAGTGGTGCGTGTTAAAGTTACAGCAGAGGAGTCGAGTATGTTTCAGACAACAGTATCCTGAAGCAGTCAGCAAAGAATTTATCTGTGATGACAGCGAATGGACCAGATGGACAAACTAGCAAAGGGAACTTAGAATAAGTTATGGTTTGATGGAAAAAATATTGCATAGCTTATTAGATATGTACAGACAGACATGCTGACTGAAAGGAAACCATGCATTATTTTTTGACTTTTTTTTAAAAATTGAAATTTTTATTTTGAAAATGTAGACTTTTTTTTTTTTATTAAACACCAAAAAAACAAACTACTTTCACAAAAAATGTGAATAATCTGAGCAAATATGAACAAACGGAAATGTCTTAAGAAAAGTAAATGCAATTTTACCAATATTCTGCCTGTTACTAAATGTTTTTTGTGATTCTAACGCACATGTGTAAATGAAAAACTGATAAACGGAGGTAGAATATTGTTAAAATTGCTCTTGTTTTTCTTAAGACAATTCAATTTGTTCATTGTTATTCAGATTTTTAAGCAAACTTTGACGATCTCAGACACATTAGATGATGGGATATCCCTCCAGGACCAGCTAAACTGAAAAGTGGTGCGTGTTAAAGTTAGCAATTTTAGTTACAGCAGAGGAGTCGAGTATGTTTCAGACAACAGTATCCTGAAGCAGTCAGCAAAGAATTTATCTGTGATGACAGCGAATGGACCAGATGGACAAACTAGCAAAGGGAACTTAGAATAAGTTATGGTTTGATGGAAAAAATATTGCATAGCTTATTAGATATGTACAGACAGACATGCTGACTGAAAGGTAACCATGCATTATTTTTTGATTTAAAAAAAAAATTGAAATCTGCATTTCGAACATGTAGACCACAGGTGTCAAACATGTGGCCCGGGGGCCAGTTCCGGCCCGCCAAAGGGTCCAATCCGGTCCTTGGGATGAATGTGTGAAATGCAAAAATTACACTGAAGATATTAACAATCAGCGGTGTCAAAATAATTTTAATTCACATTCCACATACAGTCCAATTAGATTTCAAGTGGGTCAGACCAGTAATATATAATAATAACCTATAAATAGTGACAACCCCAAATTTTCTCTTTGGTAATGTAAACATTTTTATATAATTTTCCTTTTTTTAAAAACACCAAAAAAACAAGCTATACTTTCACAAAAAATGTGAATAATCTGAACAAATATGAACAAACGGAAATGTCTTAAGAAAAGTAAATTCAATTTTACCAATATTCTGCCTGTTACTAAATGTTTTTGTGATTGTAATGCACATGTGTAAATGAAAAACTGATAAACGGAGGCAGAATATTGTTAAAATTGCACTTGTTTTTCTTAAGACAACTCAATGTGTTCATTGTTATTCAGATTTTTAAGGAAACTTTGTAGATGTAAACCTGATCATAATATAATTTTACTTTTTTCACTGTTATTATTTTACTGGTCCAGCCCACTTTAGATCATATTAAGCTGAATGTGGCCCCTGAACTAAAATGAGTTTGACACCCCTGATGTAGACAGTGAAATCAAAACAAAACAAAACAAAAAAATCAACCAACAAAATATCTGTACTGGTACATAAAAGGTTGATAAGTAAACAAAAGAAAAAGAAATTAAATAAATGAAATTATACATGCTTGAAAAGGAGTAGGGAGAAGTAAAAACTTATATACTCCCACCCCTAATCTCTATTCCTTATGATCTCTATATAAGAATTATTTTATATTAATAATAATAATAATAATAATAATAATAATAATAACAACAACATAACATGTAACATTTACCAAGGGGATTTAAAAAAAAAAAAAAAAAAAAGGCCTGATGGCATGAACCACTTTCATTTTAACCTTTACAGTGCATCTGGAAAGTATTCATAGCACTATTTTTTTTTTTTTTTTTTAACATTTTCTTGTGTTACATTATTATTATTCCAAAATGGATACAATTAATTTTTTATCTCAAATATTCTACAAACAATACCACATAATGACAAAGTGAAAGGGGTTTGTTGGAAAATTTGGCAAATTTATTAAACAAAAATATAACATACATAAGTATTCGCAGTGTTTGCGCAATACTATGACGCACCTTTGGTTGTAATGGACTCTATGCACAGCCCCACTACTTCCTGTACTTCAGGCGGCTCCTTTATTTCCTGTCTTTCATTATTGGATACACTGATTAATCCAGGTGTGTCAGACCACAGTAGTAGACATACCTGGATTAATCAGTAGTCGCTTTTCCACTGACCCTCAAATTGCGCAAATATAACTTGCGCATAAAAATTTACCTAATGGAAAAACGACAATTTCGCCAAAAGTCTAATTTTTTGATTAAAACTTTTTCCGCTGGCAAGAGGAGATTTTTCAGGTGTAGCGCAAATGGTATGTCACGCAAAACTGCAATGGAAAGACCTTTTTTCGCAACTAAAGTCAGGTGAATTAAAAAAACAGATATTGACGGACATTACAACAACTGAAGAAGAAGAAGAAACATATCGCGGTATGTCTGGACACGCCAGGAAACTCAATCATTTTTTAATTTGGTACGAGATAGAGGGGTAATAATAATAATAATAATAATAATAATAATAATAATAATAATAATAATAATAATATCTGTAAATCAACGCCATATTTACTTTCGTCGCCATGTTTATGGAATGACTTCTTGTGTCATCTCACGATAATAAATAAACAAATCATCGCATTTGTGATTTAATGGAAAAACCGACCATATGCACTTCTGTGTTTTTGACATTTAGTAAATATCGGTAAAGTTTTGCGCAGATCAAGGTTATAATAGTTTTGGATTTTTCATTATAGTTTAGTTTTATTTAGTTATAACTTTTTTTCTGTAATTCAGTTAGTTTTAATTTGTTTTTAGAGCAGGTTGGCTAGTTTTTAGTAGTTTTGAATGTTTTCTAAATGCTTAGTTTTAGTATTAGCTTTAGTTTTATCGTATCTTTTACCTTCTTCTCCTTCGTATTCAAATAAATCCCAGACGGGACTCTGCTTCTTTCTCCCAACTTTAATCTTTATGTTTCCAGGTAGAGTGGGGACGAGAAGACGACTCGAAACCACAAGTGACGAGAAGTGACGGACTGTAAAGCGCCATATGGTGCCAGCCGCTAAAATTGCTAGGGCGAAAGAAATCAATCTCATACCAATCCGACACTGACAAAAACGAAGGGAATTTTATCCATAACTTCTATATGTTTTAGTTAGTTTTGTAAGCACACAATACAGTTTCAGTTAGTTATCATTTCTTTCTTTTAATTATTTTTATTTTTTTTATTTTTTTTATTTATTTCAGTTAACAAAAATGTTTTTTTCAATTCTACTTTTCGTCATTTCGTTAGTTTTCCTTAACGGTAATAACCTTGGCGCAGATGTCCAATGGAAACGTCACTAGTGTGTCCAACGATGAAAGACAGGAAATAAAAGAACCACCTGAAGTTCAGGAACTAGTGGGGTTGTGGATAGACCCCATTACAAACTCAAGCCACCTGTATAAATAAAGTAACATTGAACCTTGAAGTCTGTTTAAGTACGACGCTAGAAGTTTGACACACCTATTTTTGCGCAGTTTCTCCCATTCTTCTTTGCAGAACCTCTCCAGCTCCATCAGGTTGGATGTGGTGGTGGTGGTGTGTGTGTGTGGGGGGGCGTTGGTGGACAGCCATTCCGCTTCCAGGTGGGTTCAAGTCTGGGTTCTGGCTGTGTCACTCAAGGACATTCACAGTTGTCCTGAAGCTGTGTGCTTAGGATCATCGTCCTACTAAAAGATAAATCTTTGCCCAGGTCCGATGTCCAAAGCGGTCTTTCCTTTGACCCTGACCAGTCTCCCAGTTCCAGTTAAAAACATCCCCACAGCCTGATACTGGCACCACCATGCTTCAATGAATGATTGGAATTGGACGGTGATGAGCGGTGTGTGGATTCCTCCAGAAATGACGCTTGACATTCAGGCCAAAGATTCATCAGACCGTTGCTCAGATTGGTTTCCAGGTCTTGGAAGATTCCAAACTTCCATTTACAGACGCTGGAGGCCACTGTGCTCATTAGGACCTTGTTTCTGTGCCCTTCTCCAGAGCTTCATGACTTGGTTTGTGTTCAACTATCAGACCTTATATAGACAGGAGTGTGCCTTTCCAATTGACCACAGGTGGACTCCAATCAAGTTGTGGAAACATGTGAAGCATGATTAGTGGAAACAGGAAGCACCTGAGCTCAGTTTTCAACACCATAGCAAATACTTACAGGGTGGGGAAGCAAAATTTACAATGAACATTTAGTTGTTTTTTCTCAGCAGGCACTACGTCAATTGTTTTGAAACCAAACATATATTGATGTCATAATCATACCTAACACTATTATCCATACCTTTTCAGAAACTTTTGCCCAAATGAGTAATCAGGAAAGCAAACGTCAAAGAGTGTGTGATTTGCTGAATGCACTCGTCACACCAAAGGAGATTTCAAAAATAGTTGGAGTGTCCATAAAGACTGTTTATAATGAAAAGAAGAGAATGACTATGAGCAAAACTATTACCAGAAAGTCTGGAAGATACTATTAAAGAAGAATGGGAGAAGTTGCCACCCGAATATTTGAGGAACACTTGCTCAAGTTTCAAGAAAGCGTGTTAAGGCAGTTATTGAGAAAGGAGGACGCAGAATAAAAACATTTTCTATTATGTAAATTTTCTTGTGGCAAATAAATTCTAATGACTTTCAATAAACTAATTGGTCATACACTGTCTTTCAATCCCTGCCTCAAAATATTGTACATTTTGCTTCCCCACCCTGTAAATTTCGTCTGCTTCCTGATAAAACCTGCTAAGTGACACTTTTGGTTGGGAATAAAAACCTGGTATCTCCCCTGTTATCGCTTCAAATTTCAGCCTCTTATGAAAGTTGTTTACATTCCATCATAAGTACCAACATTAACCCTTTCATGCATACTGGTCACTCCAGTGGACAGCTACTCTACAGCTATTCTCTTGTATATTCATGGATTTTGTTGTTCTTTTCGTTGGTTTTTTGTTTTTGTTTTTTCTTTACACCTATCTTTATTAAAGTTTTAAGACACTACATATCTTTTCTGACTTGAATTGGTAACATTATGTAGATCTCTCCTGAGGATAAACCCCCAGAATCACAAGCCTTCCCCACAGTTTTCACACAATTTATCAGTAAATACATGTTTCTGTGCGTCAAAAATTAAAAGTGTGGTGTCCAGCTGAGTGGACATTTTTGCAACTACATGAAAAATAGATTCATAACAATTTTTTTGTTATTATTACTTCTTTTTTTTATGTATTTTAAATTTTTTTTTATTATTATTATTTTTATTTATTTATTTATTTTTCAGAAGAAAATTTTCTATCACATTGTTTTTTCATGCCTAAAGAGGAATAAAAACACTCAGGAAAAAAATTTTGATTAAAGTTCTCATAATTCATGCATGAAAGGGTTAAAGGAACAACATTTTTTTTTGGTCATATTTCACAGTTTCTTATTATATTTGCCAAAAGTCACATAGCAGGTTTTATCAGGAAGCCGACGATTTTATAAAATGTGCAAACTTTTTTCACCTAATTATGATAGTGTGTAGAATTTTGACGCCCAAAACATAGTTAACTATTTTGGAGAAAGACCGTAACACAAGCCTTACTCCAACATGCACAAAAAAAATACTATGTACTGCACTGTGAATACTTTTTAGGTGCGCTGTATTTTTAATGATGTAACCAAAATGCACAGCTTCTTACTGGGCAGAATAAGAATCTCTTTATTGTCATTGTACAAGTACAACGAACTTGAGGTAGAGCTCTCCAGTTTAGTGCAAGAAATTACAAGGCACAACAAATGACAGTAAGAATCCCACTTATTTACATTAGAAAAAATAAAATATAGAAGTACAACTAGGAATGTTTGTAAAAAAAACAACAAAAAAACAACAGAATTTAATAGTGCAAATAGTATGATAGTAGTGCAAATGGTATAGGAAATAGTGCAAATGACATCAGAAAATAAATATTGTAGGATAAATAGAGTGAAAGGATAAAATAATATGTTAGGCGGTAAACATTAGACCGATATTGCACGTTATAGGTGTATGGTAGAGGCAGCATGAGAAGGGGAACTCATGTGGAACTTAGGCTTCGTTCAGACAGCAGTTCTTAATGAATAATTCCGATTTTTTTGTGTGTTCGTTCATATTACACATTAAATAAATACGACTTCTATCAGTTTTGACTATGAACCGAATGCGACCCTGAAGTGACCCACATGCGCAAAAGAGGTCCTGACGTAATACGTGACCACGCAGGCACGCAGTGTTTACGGAAATAACACTCCCAGGACGCAGAATTGTGACGTTTATCGCATTTCAATGACGTAAAGGTCAGATGAATGCGACTTGGCCGTTTAGACTGAAGTCGCATTACAAAATATCAGATACGTATCAGATTTAGGACCACATATGAAAGTGGCCTGGGTCGGATTTGTGCTGTTCAAACTGTCTTTAACAGATCGGATACAGGTCACATATGGGTAAAAAAAATCAGATTTGGGCCACATTTAACTGTAGTCTGAACTACTGTATATGGGTGCTTCGATGAAACTGGTCCCTAAAAACAGGACATGGGGGCTAAAAATTCAAACAAGATGTAGACTAATGTTACGAAGCAAGTTTGGAAGCACTAATAAATATTTACTGAGATAAAAGAGAAACTATTTTTCAGATAAAACACATTTTTATACCAAAATCCGCATGTAACACGGTAAAAAGGACACAAAAATTACGCACTACTATTTTTCTGAAAATCTTTTTATTCTCTCACAGGTACATTTTGGGAATCAAAGTAATTATGCAAGGCAGAGTGTTTGACAAAAATGACTGCTGATGCAAAATCACTCGCGATTTATTTGCATTTAAAAGGGCAGGTTCCGCATGTAACATGAGTGGACACAATGGGTTACACACAAAACCCTGAATGAGACTGAAATTCATAAAAATCCCACATGTCTGGATGAGAGAAAACACTAAGATTGTTAAATTTAACACTGTTTTTTTTTTATAGCGGTATATAAGACCATTTACAGCCATGTTTTCGGATCAAATGCACTTACACCTAGGTAGCTTTTCCTGTCCCAGTTTTGGCCCCAGTATTTTAATAAAAACTCACTACTTTTGGGATGGCTCAGAGCAAGAGTATATATATTTTTTTGCATTTATCGGAGGTCATCATTAGGTACATCCTGGGGGGAAATATGTCCAAATTTCTCTGTTATTATTGGGTCTGAAAAAGCTGGAAAAGTGCCAGGTACCAGAATGAACCCAGTTTCACAGAAGCACCCAAATACAGGGTGACACAAAAAAACGGGAACTTTTTAACAATCCAGTAAAACCAAGAGTGATGGAAGAAAAATATTTTATTCATAGTAATTGAAACCTTAAAACATGCCATTTAAGAAACAATGATGGAATTTTCATTTTTTAAAAATGACTTCCTGTACACTCAAAAAAAATGATTCTTGGCTCTAATAAACATGAAGTAATATTTTAAAGTAAAATGTAACTGAAATATATGAAATTTAAAGTTTATTTATACAAAAAAGTCAAACATAATGTGAATATGTTTAGTATAAAGTGAATCTAAACAAGTAAACTTTATTAACTAGATCACATAAAAAGGCTGAGCGTCACAGTCAAACAGTTTATGTAAAAGTTTGCATTAACTACAGCAAATCTGACTGAAGGTATTTAATTTATTCATATTGACTCAATATGATAGAAAAAAACATTGTATTAAATGCAACTCTTTACATTAAACTTATGTAACAAAATTACATGGAAAATTTACATGTAATTAAAATACATGAAGTCAACATTTTTGGCTTAAGTATTTTTTTGAGTGTAGATGGCGTCCTCCTGTACGAATGCATTCTTGAAATCTGCTGTTGAGATTCCTCATTGACCGCTGCAACATCTCAGCTGGGATACTATGAATTTCATCCTGAATTCTCTGTTTTAACTCATCCACAGTTCTTGGTCGAGTCATGTACACTTTACTCTTGAGATAGCCCCGCAAGAAAAAATCACAAACGGACAAATCTTGGCGATCTAGGGGGTCAGGGAACGTTACCGAATCTTGAGATCACACGGTTACCGAACAATTCTCGCACAGCCACCAGTGGTTACTAAAATGGGGGTGTGTTTACTTGCTCAAGGTCACTGTCTTGCAGTGCTGCCACTTGCTCATGTCTGCCAATACGCACTTCAAAAATTCCCGTTTTTTTGGGTCACCCTGTAATTTAAAAAAAAAAATGAAAATTCCATAATTGTTTCTTAAATGGCATGTTTTAAGGTTTCAATTACTATGAATAAAATATTTTTCTTCCATCACTCTTGGTTTTATTGGATTGTTAAAAAGTTGCCGTTTTTTTTGTGTCACCCTGTACCTTCTTTTTCAGTCACAGTCTTCTATGTAATACAAACCTACCAACATGCACTTTCCAGCTGACCTCTGTTAAAACACCAGGTAAAATGTTCCATAAGCAGAACATTTCAGAAAAGGCAAAAGGACAGTAAAAGCCACACTCTGCCGCTTAAAAAAGGAAAAGAAGAAGACACTCTTAATGGTTTTGTAATGCTCAGCGAGTTGGAGAGCATAACTTACAGGTTCATTCCACCATTCTGTTTCATTACAAGTCAGCCTGGGCTTCTATCTTGTCCACACCGCTAATTGCCTTCTCCCACCTCCCACTGTGGACAAGAAAAGGGAAGCAATTTTATGCAGCACATAGCAATCAATAGCAATTAGGTGCAACCCTCACTAATCCCACTGAAAATGGCATCTTGGGAGAAGGCCAGTAGAAGACCTCTTAACGCACACGTACCTGCAGCTCAGAGTTGATGTGGGAATCGTACACACCACTCTACCTTGAGGACACAAAGGAAAAGGCTTTTTTTTTCTCTCCATAGGAAGTGCCAATGCTGTGGGAGAACAATTAATTACTTTGTTTTTCCTATTCTACACTTTACTGAATCTCAATCGATCTTTTTTGGGGGACTTTGTTCATTTCTTTTCAAACAGGCGTTTTCAATTAGATAATGAGATAATTAGCTCATCGTGTTAAATGCAGATTATGGAATGTAATTCCAGTCTAAGAAAACTCATTACACATCGAAGCGGACATAAAATTGAACAGTGTGACATATACAACACATAAGTTAGTCTCATTAATCAAATACTTCACTACTCGATACGTGACCTTTAAATGTTGCTCTTTTTCACATGACTTGAGTTTATACCATAGATAGACATGATCAATCTTAGCCGTAAAAATAAAGACAAATAAGAAAAACTAGGTGTAAAGATCATTACTTTAATGTTTTTAAGCAAACGTATTGGATTTTAGGATGCATTAGTGTTTTATTTAACAGCAGAATAACACATACAACATAAAATACACATTATTAGCATAACGAAAATTATTCATTCCAAAATTTCTTTACCCGAATATCAACTGGGGACCAAAAGCATCTACTGATCAGTGTTTAACATCTGCTGATCCACTAATCTTATCAAAACATGGAAATAATTGGTATAAAATGCAGTTTGTTATCTTTTCATGATTCTGCATGGACCTGCAAATCTGACACACACACAGTGCCAGTAAAATATGGAAATTAACCCATAAAGCCCCAAACAGCCACTGGTGAAGATGCATGATGTCTTTCTGTGAATTTTAGCAGCAAAACATTGTTGCTCTATTGTTTTTGATTGACTGTATTTAGTTATTTTTTCCCCTAATAAGAGGTTTATGAGGTTTTTCCTTATTTTAATCAAGACTTTAAGGAATGAACGAATCATATATTGTACAAATTTAACAGTCCCTTTTTCATCCAATGTCAAAAAAAATACAACTTTAACGCAGAAAGACCCAAACATCCACTGGTGACCAAAAGCGTTTACTGATCTAAAATGTTTAATAACCGTTGATCCACTAATCCTATCAATACATGTCAATAATTGCTGTAAAATACAGTTTGTCATCTTTTCATGGTCATCAGATATGACCCATTTGAATGTTCAGAGGCTTCGTAGTTACCATGGAAACACAATCATCTTCTACAGCATTGATTTACCAGTAAAACCCATGGACTTGGATCAATGAGAGTGGATGGAGACACTGGGTTTATGTTCAGTTAATGATATGTTTGACTAGAAAAGTCACTTTTTCTTCAGTTTCCTGTGTTTCTGAAATAATAACCTTTGAATTTACAGGGTTATTCAAAAAGAAGGAACTGATTTCATTTGCAATATTTTAAGAAGGAAAAGTAATTGAAAACTCCAGCCAAGTCCCAAGTACTCTACTCACGATCCACTTTTATTCCTCCCAGACGCGTATCAGCATATCATGATCCACTGAGTTGATCGCAGTTGTTATTCAATGTTTGAGGTCATCGAGGTTAGTGGGTAGCGGTGGAACATAAATGCGATCTTTTACGTATTCCCACAAGAAAAAAAAAAAAAAAACACGGTGAGGTCTGGGGATCTCGCAGGCCAATCACAAAGAGCAAGGTCTTGGGCCCCCTTCCGACCAATCCATCGCTGGGGCACTTCTTCATTTAAAAAAGCTCAAACTTAGAAAACTCCTCTTTCAAATGGTCACGGACTCATTCCGTGACGATGCTTGAGAACTGAAGCAATGCGTCATGAAATCGGTTCATTCTTTTTGAATGACCCTGTACTCTGAGCATCTACATCACAGGTGTCAAACATGCGGCCCTGGGGTCAAAACCGGCTCGCCAAAGGTTCCAGTCTGGCCCGCGGGATGAATTTGCAAAGCGCAAAAATTACACTTAAAATATTAACAATCAAGGATGTCAAAGTCGTTTTTGTTCAGGTTCCACATACAGACCAGTGTGATCTCAACTAAAATAACAGCATAATAATCTATAAATGACTCCAAAATTTCTTAGTTTAATGTGAAAACATAATATTACATTACATCTATAAATAATGACAACTCCAAATTTTTCTTTGTTTTAGTGTAAAAACATACATTAAATGAAGAAAATATTAACATTTACAAACTATCCTTTAACAATAAAATGCGAAAAACCTGAAATTTTAACATTATTCTTCTTGTCATTAAATATTTTGTGCCTTTGTAGATCCAATCTGTAATATGCATGTATAAATGGTAAGTTGAGGTATAATATTGTTAAAATTGCACTTATTTTTCTCAAGAAATTTCAGTTTTTTTCAGGTTATTCACATCATTTTTGTTTTGGATAGTTTGTAAAGGTACATATTTTTTAATTTAATTTTAATTGCACTAAAACAAAGACAAAAATTTGGAGTAGTCATTATTTACAGGTTATTATGGTATTATTTTACTGGTCTGGCCCACTGGAGATCAATTTGGGCTGAATGTGGCCCCTGAACTAAAATGAGTTTGACACCCCTGATCTGCATGATCAGTAAATGAAATAGAAGAAAATACCTGATTTTCGCTAAAAAAATGCAAAATACAGAGGATAATTATTATAATAAATGGTGATAAATGACATAAGAAAGGCTAAATATAGACAAAAAAAATAATAATTTGGGAACTGACACAAAAGTAGCACTGGGTCTTTAAGGGTTAAAGGTTTGGTATGGGGAGAAGGGAGAAGGCTGCGATGCATTCAATGACCCAAGTGGAAGGAGCCGACCAAACCTTGCCTCTTCTAATCACCGTCGGCTTATGAGGGCCTTGGGGGTCAAAGAGGATGTACTGGGTGCACAGGGCCTGGTCGGAGCCCGGTATGGCGTGGTAGGCAGCGGCGTTCAGCGTTTGGGTCACGTCGCTGTCTGGCTTGGGCTGCCGTCTCAGGAGTTGTCCCCCTCCCTCCTGGAGCAGCTTGGTGAGCTTGTCTTTGGTGGGCGTCGTAAAGGAACCCAGGAGGAAGAAGAAACAGCCATCGAAGAGCGACGGGAGCTAAACGAGGTGGATGATCACAACGAGAGGAAAGTAAGTGATCACGTTTACCTTAGTTTTAGCTCCAAAGTTACACCTCTGTGTAAATCAAAAGCCTAACTCAGAAGAGAAAACACTTTTTTATGTTAACATAAAGCAAAACAAAAAACAAAAACACCCAGTCCTTCTGAGAACAGTGGAAGAATTAAAGTCTCCCGTTTGGTTTATGATGCAGTTAAACACTGAATAATTTTAGTGCCACTAAATCTAGGCTCTCTTATTACCAAGTGCTCGTGTGGATGCTTTGTATTTACTTCTTTGCTGTACAGCCAGAAGACATTTTTATCAGTAGTTTCGGCAGACAAACTGTGAGCCACTTAGCATTGCTGTTTAAAGCATCAGTGAATTAGGCCACTGGAGACTGTTCTATTCACAGCTACAGTAAACTCAATTGCTTTTGGTATAAACTGGCTCTCTCTCTCTCTCTCACTTTATTACTCTTGAAATCACAGTAGATAAAATTAGAATTTTGATACAGATTAACAGAAAAGGAGCCTTTGGTGTTAAAATGATTTTAAATCTGTGTAAATGTTGCTAAATTGGAAACACTCAGGTAAGAAAAAAAAAATCTAAAAAATCTGTAAATGACACTGGGTTACAAAAAATGTTTTTTGCAAATTGTCTAGGTTTTTTCAACTGAATTAGGACCATTTTGCACTGCTAAATCCAAAAATGACATCTGTTTTTCTCAATCAGGTCAGGGTTTTTTTTGCTAATTTGATTTTGAAAAATTTGATCTTCTCACAAAATTGATTACATTTTTGTGACTTTATCAGTTGATTTTTTATATAGTTCTCACCCAAAATAGGTTTTAAGAGAAAAAAAATCATTTTCTAACAGGATGTATTTATTAAGTGTTACAAACTGTAGCAGAATACGTCAGGCTTATTTTTGCAAGATCTTCTAGTCGAAGTCATTTCATTCACCTGTAATATTAAAAAAACCATTAATCATAAATTGGCAAAATTAAAATCTTCAGAACTCGTTTATTGCAAGAAATATGAAAGAATTTTGTATCATATGATGTGAAAATGCCCATAAATGTAAGCAAAAATGTTAAAAAGCCAATATGTAGCATAGTTTAGAAAGTTGACCTGATTGAGCAAAATTAATGTGATTTTTGGATTCAGCACACCAAAATTATCCTAAATCAGCTCAAAAAACTTAAACAATAAATTTGTTGTTGACCAGTGTTATCAATCACATGGGCACTAACCCTCTACAGCAGTAATTTCCAAAATTTTTTGGGCACATGATCCCATTTTAACATCACAAATTTCTGGCAACCCCAGAACTGAGGCATTTTTTTGCTAAAATTAATTTGTTTTTGATCATGTAATAGTTTGCTATACTATGTTGCAAATAAATGTTAATTGTCGATGACATTTAGTCTATATAATGTATATTATTATGGACGGTGTAGATTACTGCACAAAGTGAGAATTTGATTTTCCTTGGTCAGGATATGTACAGTCAGTCCAGCTTGTATTTACAAGGCTGACAATTAATACTGAACCAACAAGAACTCAAACTATGAATTATGAAAGAGCTGCAGCATCTGAAACTGACCACAATGAACATTTGAAAGATAAACAGTACCACAGTGCTTCAGTTTCAGCTTCAGAGTTTGCCATGTCTTTTATGGATTTGATTGTCTGTATCAACTCACCATATATTTTTTTCATTAGCAAGTTTTTCTTAATTACTAGAAATTTCAGGCGACCCCATTTGAATTCCAGGCGACCCCACGGTTCAAAAAACACTGCTCTACAGGTTAATAACATGTAGAAGAAGTTTTAATCTAAAGTCCAGGGGATAAAACATCAGAAAATGCACACCTTCCTTCTGCAGGTCTTTCTCCAAATCAGAGGATTAAATATAAACACAGACGACCTGAGAGAGTTGCAGCCGCATGACGGTGGAGTGAGTGAACAGAGTCGAAAACAGAATTATAAATTATATTATCTTCCTCTCCGTGTCAAACCAAATTCCTGAACAACCATGCTGATTGGTTGGTTAGCAGGTCAGTGCACGGACATCCTCTGCAAATGACATTTACGAAGACAGATGATCTTAAGGAATGAGCCTAATGGACTTAAAAAATACTTCCTCAGCTATTGTCCTCTGTTCTTCATCAAGAGCCATTTCCTCTCTGACATAGTAAATTGAGGACTCATAAACTTGTGCTTACACTTTGCTGACTTTGTCCTCTCAACATCTGTGTTTTATTATGTGCTCATCCAGAGGTGAAGATGAACCCAGAAACGAACAAAGGACTGAATGACAAAATCACTATATGTGCCATGTTAATAATGTATTACATTATGTGTTAATGTTGATTAACTCAGCACGTTAACTCTTTTATGCACGTAATACTTAAGCCATTTGCCTGACCTGTGGTTTCACATATGTGTGTCCTGATCATGTTCACGGTGAATTATGTGAAAGTAAGAGTATCGCTGCTTATAGCATGTCTGAATAATCATGCTATTATTTTACTGATGCTTAAGTGAGGTTACAGGTGATGTATAAAGTTTGAGTGATCTTATTTAAGGATCTTATTTAAGGATGCAGAGTGTTCTTACAAGGCTGCACAACGTCCTCTCCCCCTCTGTCTTCCTAAGAGGGAAGAGAAATGTGATACGTTGACGTATGTAAATGACATACAAAGGACGTTGAATTCCCGCTGAAAACAGACAAAGAAGGCAACGCCCCAAGGCATCGATGACTCATCAATATGCACGAGGAAGGCGTGCCGAGTTGGTTTTTGGACAGAACTATAAAAAGTAAATGAAACCAACTTTTCAGCAGAGTCTTCTCCACCTCTCCCGGGCTGTCACCTAAGAGCAGAGAGCTTTCTCCAAAGAGTCTTTTCATCTTCTGGGCTCTCACAGAGCTGTTCCACCTTCTGAGCTCTCCAAGAGCTGTTCCATCTTCACTGTTCTCCACTTCTCCTGGTGAGCTTTCCAGAACCAGCCGCCAGAGCCAGCTGTGAACCTCCTCCAGCCAGCAGAACTTCAGACCTTCAGGCCTCCAGCGCAAGCACGTCACTTCACAGCCTGTTCCTGCTTCGAACTACGCCAGAAGACTTCATCCATCCGCCGTTAAGGCCTCTCCAGCCTGCATCCTTCAGAAGGCCTCTAACTTGTAAGAAAACTTGCTCCTGATTTATCTGAGTTGGTGTTATTCCAATTTAAGTAGGTTTACCTCAACGTAACCTCACTAACGTTAGAATATCTTGAATATAGCTATCTGCCAACTTAATCTACGTATTCTCCTGTCCATAATCTCCTGCTCCTTTTATCGTATTTGTCTCTTGTCTCTATGTTATTTGTGTGTCTTAGTTAGTTAATAAATTATTTATATGTGTATAAATCCATTCCCTCAGTTGTGCTTTGTGTACTATTTTTCACACTCGGGTTCATCTGTGCAGTCCACGAACTATCAACCTCTGCAAGATTTCCAAATTATTGTTTTGCGTTGATTTAAGTTTAAGCTTAGTTATAAATCTATAATTAAATTAATCAATAAATCAACACTCAATTAATAAATAATTTGGTATCCTATTCTTGCTACAGAGTTTCCTCTCACTATGGAAAAGTGAAGTAAAACTAAGTAGTTCCTCAGAGCTGCCATTTTGCTTCTGTGATGAGCTGCAAATGTCTGACAGAACCCTAACAGTGATCATTAATTAACTGTCAATCACAAATTTACAGTCAAATTGAATCTGAAGCTCACTTTTATAGTCCCTGTGCATTCTAATCATCCAGGTATAAACATAAAGTAGGTGCCTGAGGACAAACTTCAGATCTAAGCCAGTATCTAGAATAGAATTAACCTAGCATACATACAGTCCTGTGCAAAGGTCCGAGGCCAACACTAGGTTTTGTGGTTTAGTAAATTTATAATGACCACACATGCATTTCCCAACCTCTGTGTTAAGATACAATCAGGATATATGGGAAATATATTCAGAAGTAATAAAAACTGAAGTTTCAACGAAGAGGTAGTATTTAATGTGGCCTCCCTTTAGGGGTGTTAGAAAATATCGGTTCGGCAATATATCGCGATATTTCATTTCACAACACTGTATCGATATTTTTTTAGACATTTACGCAAATGCAAATATGGTGGAGGTTCCTTTTGTTTTTTGGTTTTCTTTATTGTTTCTATCTTATTTATTATTATTTAAAATTGTTTCATTAAATAATGGTTATTTGAAGCATCCTAAAAGCACTTTTTACTGTCTGAGAGAGGCAGATGTTAGTTCCTTTGGAAACTAGGAGAATTAGAAAAAAAAAAAAATGTTGTGATATAGCATTAGATCCTGTTCTGATCAAATAAAAATGTGTTTCGTATTTGTACATAGTTCTGGTGTAATTCAATCCTTCCAGAAAATAATCTGTTAAATAAATAAATAAATAGCCTTTTAAACAGTATCATGATATATCGTGATATATCGTATCGTGATCCTAGTATTGCCATTTGTATCGTATTGCCAGATTCTTGCCAATACACCCCCCCCCACCTCCCTTTGAACTTAATGTCTTCAACAAGATTATTCAGATATTATGAGATTGTTTGCATTCATTTTCTGATGTTTTATACCAGGTTTCATTCAACACATGTCAGATGTTTCTAACGGTTTGTGTTGCTTCTTGTCATGAAGTCAGGGTTCACACTAAATAGAACCCATTTATTTCAGGGGTTTTTTGTGTGTCTTTTAAGGCTGTGAACACATTTCCTGTACGCTGCCAAAACAAGACAGACAGAGGTGGTTTGGTTGTGGGGGAAAGGTGTAAGACCTGGAGGAACCCACAGGGAGGACCATTGAAATTCCACAAAGAAAGGCCTTGGTCTGACCAGGGATTGAACTCTGAAGTGTTGGGAGGTGCTAATGCTAAACCCCATGCTGCCCCCATTTAACCCCCCACCCCATCCCACCTGTCTGAAAACACCTGCAATCACCTAAAACAGGGTGGGTCCAGATCCGGTCCTCGAGGGCCAGTTTTCCTGCATGTTTTAGACCACAGGTGTCAAATGTGGCCTGGGGTCCAAATCTGGCCCACCAAAGGGTTCAAATCGGCCCCTGGGATGAATTTGTGAAAAGCAAAAATGACACTGAAGATATTAAGAATCATTTTAGGTCAATTCAATCTAAAGCGGATCAGACCAGTAGAATACTATTATAATAACCTATAAATAATGAAAACTGTACATTTTTCTCATTGTTTAAGTGTAAAAAAAAAAAAAAGTAAAATTACGCGAAAATGTTTACATTTACAGACTAGCTTTTTATTAAAAAAAAAAAAAAAAAGTGAATGACCTGAAATCTCTTAAGAGAAGTTTATGGAATTTTAAAAATATTCTGCCTGTTATTTAATGTTTTGTGTTTTTGTAGATCCACTGTGATCTCTAAGTTGTGATTCACATGTATAAATGATTAACTAAGGCGTAATATTGTTAACATTGCACATATTTTACTTAAGAATTCTGAGGTTGTTCGTATTTGTTCATGTTATGTTCGAGTACAATTCAAAGACGTAAACATTTTTATTACGGAATTTTACTTTTTCACTCAAAAGTTATTATCCGACTATTTATATTATTTTACTGGTCCGGCCCACTTTATATCATATTAGGCTGTATCTGAACTAAAATGAGTTTGACACCCCTGTTTTAGACGTATCCCTCTTCCAACACACCTGATTCAAATGATGAGCCTATCATCAAGCTCCGCAGAAGCCTTATAACAGCCGTCAGGTGTGCTGGAAGAGGAAAACATCTAAAACATGCAGGATAGAGTCCCTCGAGGACCAGGATTGAACACCCCTGACCTAAAACATTATCAAAATGTGATCATAGGATTGATTTTCTCCAGTCAAGATGAGGTGGAAAAGTTTTGTTTCCTCTCAGACGGCTAGAGTTACTGTTTTCTGTAACATTATTATGGATTTTTTTTTTTTTTTTACCAAAGACATCAAAAAAGAATTGCACATTGGACTTGTAAGACTGGATCAGACCGTCTCCCTGGGCTTCTTGCAATAAACAAGAAAAACCAATAGTAAGTTTCATGGCACTTTTTAAGTCAACTGTCATTTTTCAGTCTTCTCACTAGTGCTAATTTGAATAAGGGTGATGAGTGGGACTTAGCCTCTAAAAGTCATTAACAGCTTTGACTCCATCTATAGTTGTCTTTGGAAATAAAAAAAAAAAAAAAATCCTTTTCCAGCCTACAGTCATTTTAGAGACAACCCGGCACTGCTACACTCTTATCTTTAAAGTACATAAACCTGTCATGTCCAATTGCAGAGGGAAGGTTCTGTTGATGTATATAGCTCAAGCATCACCAAACAGAGCTGTAGTTATTGTCTATGAAAGAAAGTCAATGCGGGAGTAGCAAAACATGAAAGCAACAGAGAAAAAAATGCCTGTAATATAATAAAAGGTAATGGGATTTTTTAAGTAACACAAAAAAGTCAATATGAATACATTGACCGCACACTGTTTTAATGCCTGAAAAAGTAATTTCTCCCCAAAAACTAAGGGTCTAGACAATTTGTGCATATTTTTTACGTGTTTGCTTCTCATTTACCAAGCTACATCTGTTGATGCGACTTCGCTGGGGGCCTTCTCCGGCTTCATGCTGAATTTCGGGCATCCATTCACCCGCCTGCAGACATGCCTCCACCCCTGTATCAAAGAGAGTAAAAACAAAAAAAAAAACAAAAAAAAAACAAAAAAATTAAAGCTACAGCTAATTATGTTGACATGAAAGACTGTGACAAGGCAATGGCAAAACTGAGCACAGCAAAGCTCATGGCTTGTTTTATCACAAGTAGTTGGAAGACTTGGAGTTCTGGGGAAAAAAAAAAAAAAATGCATTTGTTGACAGAGAAAGATGCCCACAGCATGATGGAGTTAATGATGCACCCTTGTTTTATGTATTTCGAGCTTGAGCAGAATTCAGGCTTCATCTCTTCCTCTGAGCCTCTTGAGGTTTTACAGAATCAAGTCGGAGCGGTATGACAGCTAGCATCCGGGTATTTCGACAGAGAGAAAAACCTTTTGTTCTGAAACCTTAAGCGCGGCATCTCTGAAGACTGAAAAGTTTTTTTTAAAAAGTACAGGCAGATATAGCAGAAGAAATAACATGTTTTAATGACCCCTCACTGTCATAGTTAGAAAATAATCCGAACATGGAACCAAAGACGGAGATACTGTACTCAGCAAGTGTTCCATTAGCGAGTCTCATCATACATACAATATATACATGCAGAAAAATACAAAATAGACAGCTACATTTTAACCCTTTATAGGACACTCAGAGAAGTACTGTGAAGTTCAAAATTTCAACCTTAGTGTGTCATTGAAGGACATAACAAGAATTTATTACTTATGTGAAATTTATACATTTTTTTCCATTGTTATGTAGAAAATCAAGGTCAGTCAAGTTTCCATATTTGGTTCCTTATATATATGGCACAAAAAAATAATAAAAATAAATAAATAAATGGACTGAACTTATATAGCGCATTTTCTACATCTTAATGTTGCCCAAAGTGCTTTACAATTCCTCATTCACCCATTCACACACACATTCATATACCAGTAGGCGGCTGCTGCCATGCAAGGCACTGCTAGACCCTACTGGGAACAATTTAGTCGGAACCAGGATTCGAACTGCCACCCCTTCGATCATCGGACGACCTGCTCTACCAACTGAGCCACAGCCGCATATATAAAAAGATGCAAGAAAAACACATGTAAGGTGAAAAGAACATCTCTTTCAGAGCATTAGACCAACATTAGTGCTGATCCAGACCCCTGTCCACATCCACATTATCCCTTTGAACATCATTCCTTACATTAGTACCATTACTTCATGGTACCTAACAAAGCAGGTCCACTCACTGTTCATGCAGAGGTGGACCTTACAGACCCTGTAGACCACATTGGACCTGAGATTGTTGACTCATTGTCCTCACTGTAACTGTTCCTGTCACTGTCTTGTAATGTATGTGGACGTAATCAAAAATAGTCACTTGCCCGATAAAGGGTTAAAGATGCATATATTAAATTCAATTAAACTTTATTTATAAAGCGCATTTCATGTAGGGGTGTGTATTTGCAAATATTTGGTGATATGATACAAATCACAATACTAGGATCATGATACGATATATCAAGATATATCACGATACTGTTAAAAAGGCAATTTTTTCTTTGTTTCTTTTTTTTTTTTTTTAAGATTAGTTCCTGGAAGAATTGAATTACACCAGAAATATATACAAATACTAAACACATTTTTATTTGATCTGAACAGGATCTGATGCTATATCACAAAATTTTCCTCTGTGAAAACTTAAGTTGTGTTTTTCAGACATTACAGTTTAAGATCCTGTTCAAATGTTCATATTCTATTAGTTCATAACTAACATCATCACATTATTTTTGTGCAATCCCAACAATGGATGTAACATCCGCCTCTCAGACAGTAAAAAGTGCTTTTAGGATGCTTCAAATAACCATTATTTAATAAAACAGTGTTAAATAATAATAAATAAAATATAAAGAAAAAAGAAAAACAAAAAAAAACAAACAAAAATGAACCTCCACAATATCTGTGTTTGAATAAATACCTAAAAATATCGATACAATACCTTTTGATACTGATACAGTATTGTGAAATGAAATATCGCGATATACTGCAGAACCAATATTTTCTTACACCCCTAATTTCATGCAAAACGGAGACTCAATGTGCTTCACAACAGGTATATAATATTGCTACAGTACAAAACAATCATAAAAAAAGAGAGTGCAAGTAAACAATAATATGTGCACATACTTAAGCTCGCACCTGCATATACACAACTCCACAGAACGCTGTCGAATAAAGATACACTTTTAATCTGTTTTTAAAAATGGCTGCTGATGTGGCATGTCTTAACTGTATCAGGCAGTTAGACATACCACAAATACAGATCTTTTGGTGGCTTTAAAGTTATAAAAAGACATGATATAATATAGCTATTTGCTCATTATTATACAAAAAAGTCAAACACAAAACTTTTTTTTAACCTGCATCCTTTGTGCCATGCAGTGCTTATGCGATGCCACAATAAATGTCACTTTTCGTTTACAGTTGTATTCATTTTTAGCTGAGATCTCGTAGCGATGAGTGTGACTCCTCTCCAGCACAGCCCAAATAATCTCATTTCAGGTACTCAGGTTGGACGTACCAATCCATGTGTGACAATGATGTCTCATGCTCCCTGAACCACTCTTCGCAAGCCCAATGATTCCTGGTAGTGTCCTTTATGAAAAGCTACTCACTGAATCAGTTAAGGTTCAAGAACCTGTTGTAGCTCAAACATGATCACATCACTGCAGTAATTATCCAATAGAAGGATTTTTACCCATACGGTTGGTTAAATCCAGGTGACGGGGCTGTGTTTTTTCTGGGCTGTGTATTTTGATAGTCTCTAAAAACGTGCTTGAGATGAGTTTTACAATCGTGTCTCCTTAACAAAGTCAATGATAGCCAACAGTCATACTGGCCTAATGCATATTTACAAGCCAGCTACATTTCAGCTTGTGACGAACTTCACCTTTAGTTTCCATTTAGCGTTTCAGCAAGTGCTTCCAGCTCCAATACAGAGTGAAATCAACAGATTAAGATAAAAAGCCTTATCGCAGTATGACGTCTGTCAAGAAAGAGAAAATTACACACAAACATACACACAGTGTGCATAACACTGGATAGTCTGTAATTGCATTTCTCTATCCCTCTTAATTATGGCTTTCTCTCAGAGTGATGCTGTTACAGACTTGAGCTGAGAACGGGGAGGATACTGGGGTTAATCGCTCTGGACGATGGTGCAGCCATTAACATATTTTCTAATTTAAATATAAGAAAAAAAAAAAAAGATCCTTCCTGAGTCAGTGAATTAGTGAACAGTCAAAAGAATCCGTGTCCTCAGTTAAAGATCCTTTATTGTAATAAAATAATACAAGACTTTCCCTTGGTTTTCAGAGGGCAAAGGTACTGTCTGTTTTCTTGCATTTTTCCCAAGTTTATAGAGACTAAGGTATATAG
This sequence comes from Sphaeramia orbicularis, assembly GCF_902148855.1. Classification (NCBI taxonomy): domain Eukaryota; kingdom Metazoa; phylum Chordata; class Actinopteri; order Kurtiformes; family Apogonidae; genus Sphaeramia; species Sphaeramia orbicularis. The sequence continues at coordinate 18,806,388 of NC_043977.1, forward strand.
TTCTGGAAATAATCAAAAAATATATAATTTCACATAACTTTGGATTTGGAGATGCTAGATAATGCACGAGGCTTACGCTGTCAGGGGCCGACAGCAAGGGTATACCCCTGAAATTCCCCCAGCCCTCTGCTATACCTGCCCCCAGTTGGACAAGTGATGATATTCATGGAACACCCAAAATCAATAGGGTTCTTCCTCTAGGGGTCACCTATGTTTGTGCTAAAGGGGAATAGTTATCACGTTCACACGAAGGATATCCGGCCTGAATAATGTCAGAAAATTATTTACTGAATAATGTCAGAAAAGATTTTAGATATTTGTTGGACGATCAATATGAACCAAGTTTGAGCTTGATTGGCCGATTATTTCCTTAACAGTGTCACAAAAAAAAACAACACTTTTTTAACAGAAGCTCCCCCTAATATTTGGAAAAAACACACCACCTCTTGTCAAAATATGACATTATGTAAACTCAAGGTAGTAGCATGAAGAAAGATAATTTAGACAATCGACATGAACTTAATTTGAGCTACAATGACCTGATAATAGTGGAATAATGGTCAGACAACCAATTTTTCCCCACAAAACTCCACCTAGTGAATAAAAATGACACCATATAAACTCTGGATTGTAGCAAGAATATGAAATTTTGTAAGACGATCAATATGAACCAAATTTTATCTCGATTAGCCTATTATTACTTGATTTAGGTCCAAAAAACTGTCTTGCTAACAGACAAACAAACAAAAAATCTGCCCCCCCCACACCAAAATTTAATTATTTGTTCCTTGTGCCAGTATCAACATCCGTAACTTTTTGAGTTATCTTGTTAACAAACAGAAAAATCCTGATGAAAACATAACCTCCTTGGTGAAGGTAATGAGCAACGAACAAGAGAAAATCACCGTAAATGAAGACTTGGTGCCAAAATGAAAAGCAATGTCAGTTATCTGGAATTATTTCGGCTACAAGAAGGATGATATTGAAACGTATGTTCTGTGTCCACAGTGCTAGGAGTCATCTGTGTTGGTGCTAAAGGGGGATAGTTATCACATTCACATGAAGGATATCTGGTCTGAATAATGTCAGAAAATTATCTGCTGAATAATGCCAGAAAAAATTTTGGATATTTGTTGGACGATCAATATGAACCAAGTTTGAGTTTGATTGGCTGACTATTTCCTTAACTCTTTCGGTGCCAGACAGTTAAGGGGCTAATAAGCCTTAAAAGTGCCACAGAATTTGGCCGTTTTTCAGTATTTCGCGTCGTTTTTATAATATTTGAAGAATCCTGCAGGAAACCGCTCGGTAACATCCGACTGATTGCTGATTAGATTCAAAACGCACCGGACGCAGCCGATTCATTATCGATCATAATTTGCATAATTTATAATAATAATAATAATAATAACAATAATAATAATAATAATCTTTATTTATATAGCAGTTTTCATACATTAAAAACTGTAGCACAAAGTGCTTTACATATCAGTTTAAAAATCAGTACTGCCCCCCACCCACACCCACCCACTCACCCGCACACACACACACACACACATACACACACACACATACACACACACACACACACACACACACACACACACACATATACATGCAAACCCACAAGGTCACACATACTTAAGAAGACTGACTGAGCACGGGTAGACCAGAACAAAAATGTACAAGTAAAAGTAAAACATCAATTTAGGAGGCGCTGCCTCAGGGAGCCATTTGCACCAGGAGGCAGCCGCCGACCCCGGTGACCAGGCACCAGCAACACAGCCCCGCATCCCAACTAGTGGGAGAGGGCCAACTGGGAACCCCACCCATCAGAAAGGAGCGGACCCCAGTGAGAGAAGGCGCCACAGCCCCCGGAGTCCACAGCCGCCCCCCGGCATGGAGGGCTCCTTCTGATGAAACACCGGAGAATAAGAAACATTAAAAAGATATAAAAATATTATACGGTCGAGTGACCTCAAATTCCCGTCTGATTGGTCTCAAAAGGGGGACACAGAAAGAACATCATCGAAATGTGAGAAAGAAATGGGGGTGGATGGTTTGTTTGTACACAAATATGGCGTGTTCTCCAAAGCCGATCTGATCGGCCCGTGGCACTTTAAAGGTTGTATTCGTAAAGCCGATTTAATCGGCCCATGGCATTGAAAGAGTTAATGTCCAAAAAAAAATAATTTTTCAACAGAAGCTCCCCCTAACATTTGGAAAAAACACACCACCTCTTGTCAAAATATAACATTATGTAAACTCAAGGTAGTGGCATGAAAAAAGATAATTTAGACAATCGACATGAACTTAATTTGAGCTACATCGACCTGATAATGGCAGAATAATGGTCAGACAACCAATTTTTCCCCGCAAAATTCTACCTACTGAATGGAAATGACGCCATTTCAACTCTGAATTTTAGCGAGAAAATGCAATTTTGTAAGATGATCAATATGAACCAAATTTTATCTCGATCAGCCTATTATTGCTTGATTTAGGTCCAAAAAACTGTCCTGCTTACAGACAGACAAACAAACAAAAAATCCAAACAAGCCCAGATGAAAACAAAACCTCTTTGGTGGAGGTAATAAGCAACGAACAAGAGAAAATCACCGTAAATGAAGACTTGGTGCCAAAAAGAAAAGCAACGTCAGATATCTGGAATTATTTCAACTGCAAGGATGATACTGAAACATATGTTCTGTGTCGACAGTGTCTTGCACCTGTTGCCGCAAAGAGAGGAAACACCGCTCATTAGTTTGACCATTTACGTTGGCACCACATAGCTATTATGCACTCCAGAGTATTTTTTAATATCGCAATATATAGGGTTAAAAAAACATCACAATGTCAGTTTTTTCCAATATTGTGCAGCCTTAGTACAAACACTGGATAAGTTGAAGAGATGTTGGATTGATTGATTTAATTCTCAAGGAGATAAGGCTTGCGGAATCAGTGACATTTTTTAAATCACTTCTTAAAACACATTTTTATCGACTTGCCTTTATGTGATGTTTGTCCCTTTTAATTTTTGATTTTATTTTTATCCTGTTTGGCGTTTGGTTATTAATTTGTATTCTCATACATGATGTTGTTTTATCTCACTCTTTCATTATTGCACCGATTTGACAGCATCATGTTACGTTATTCCTGCCCTCTTTACTCCGATTCACTCAATTTATTCGTAGTGTCATGTTTTCGTGTTTGCTGTACATATCTCTTTTATTGTGTTGTTTTCTGTTTTAGTGTCTTTGCTTGCATCTTGTATCCTGCTGTTGTGCCCTTCAGCTTTGTCTGTCAAAGCACTTTGTAAACTTCATTTTTAAAGGTGCTATATAAATAAAGTTTTTATTTATTTATTGATTAGGGACAGTGCATATTAATGAACATCTAAAACAATTGCAGCTGTAAATATGCCAGATTGTAACAGCAGTGCTATTTCCATTTGTAGTCCCTAGGCATGTGACAAGAAAGACAGTTGACAAAAAGGCAAAACATCATAAAAACACACAGAACGGCACAGTGACGACAATCTACTGATGGTCACAGGCTTGGTTTTCCTTCATCCAATGTTTAAGTTGTGATCTGAAGGAGGCGTATGATTGTGAGTCTCTTCTGTTGTTTACTCCTACCTCCTAATTAAGCTAGGCTAAAGACATCCTGACTGTAGCCTGGACAACGACGGTGACATGACTCATCCAATCTCCCTCATGCACAGACGTACACAGGGACAGAAACAGATAGGATGCCACAGCGATTGTCACTAGAAAGACAAACCATGTCAAGTGCTCAGCCTGCGTGGTGAAAGGCGAAAGAGGAGGGGCTGAAGACGGTCCAAACACACAAACTCTGTGACACATCACGCACATCTAAGCACACGCATTTAAACTTTAAATGGCTTACTGGCAGAGACAGAGACAAGTGTGCACGCTGTTTTACTCCATCCACAAACACACAGACGCGTATATACACACACTCACACACTCATACCCTCACAGAGTGAAGAGATGCTGACGGATACACCAGTCAAGGGCACACCAAGGTGCCAGAAAACTCTTTGACAGCAAGTCTCTTTTTTAGTTCCCCTAAAGCAGACTTCTTCTGAATATCTGCTTGTTGACTTGGTTCAAGGATGCCAGGGAGACTCGCTGAGAATAGCTACAATTCTGCAAAGTATTCATCATGGCATAAATCAAACAGGAAAAAGAAACTTAGCCATCTTTTCATCATGACTGATACTGAAGCCTGGAGGCACATTGATTCCCAGATTCCCTCCCAGAGTCACCCATCCGCTCCATTTGGCTCTCAGACATGTACGCAGGTGTGTGCATACGCAGCAGGCGCAAACCATTGATCTGAAAATTGCCTTTTGCAAAATGTGCTTTTTAACGTTTCTTTGGACATTCAGTGTGTGATACAAAATAAAATGCACAACTATAAATTTAGAAATTTCTTTTCTGGATACTGAACAGGGTTTCTCCAGGTTGGATAACTCCAAAAAAAGTTGTAGAGAGGAGGAACAGGCTTGAATGTACCTGTATCAGACTAGTTTGGTACAAATGGTGAATAATAAACAGTACGGCTCTGAGCTCTGGAGGAATTCACAATCAACGGCAGCACATAGCATCCCATGGCCTCCGCATTTAGATAAACAACCAATTAACAAACCAGTGAAGCTTGCACGTCTAAATAATAACCTGCACATTATCCAACGTAACTCCATGGTAGTCTCTTCTGAAACAACAGTTGCTTGTGAAATATTCTTTCAGTTTTCAAAAAGCCCAGACAAATTACTGCGAACAGCTTGCACACTGAAACCCATCTGCTCTGCACTTTGATGGAAAGAGTGGAAGAAGTCATCTGTACTGGAGCTGTTATAGTCAAGAACAAAAACGAATAAATATTCAGATCTTACTGCCATTCATCGGTATAGTGAGCTATAATGCTTCTGTAGTGAAAAGTACTTCAAGTTTGGGTCTGTTGTAACATTATTTGGCTGAAAACCTGCAATGAGGAAAATCCAATGAGGAAAACCCCTTCACTTTAACTGTTGGGATTTTTCTTAATGGAAAATAAAAAACCATGTGTGGAGACTGAAGTTAAATTTCAGACTTTTTAAGACTATCTATAACAGAATTTAATGCTTATTTCATGGCCATACTGGAAAAAATTTGCAACTCCTGGAATTTAGGAAAATGTACTTATTTACGCCAATGCCTTGATTCCTACCATTCCGAGTAATTTCTCTCCAAGGGCTGCAAAGTCGGAGATAATTGGTTCCTAATTTCAATATAAATTGTCAGGTTGGAACAGGTGGAACTGAATAAGCTAACTTTACTTTCTTTGCAGCTTGGACATTTAACAGACACATTTAAACACAACACAGCCAACAAGTTTATGGCAGCATAATCAAAGATCTACCATATCAAATTAAAGGTAGGGTAGAAGATGTTTTCATGCAGCATTTCTTTTTACTATATTGCTTAAAATCCCCTTCACACCCCTATTGCAACAAATTAATTAAATGCTCTAACACACAAAAAAAAAAAATTTAGTCACTTGTCGAACAGATCGGACTGAAAAAACACCATCCAATCATTTTAACCGGCCCGTCGAAATGATTGAACGGTGATATGTCTATCAAACTCAACTGCTATTTGTCCCTCCCCCCTCTGCGCATACCCCTCTTCATGCATGAATCGTGCGTTCTCAGAGGTTTGGAGCACTTGTACAAGAAACGAAGCCAGAGCCAGAGCTTGGCTATATTAGTTATATTAGGATGGAAAGTTCACCGGTAAGCTGTTTTGTCGCTAACATAAATCACGAGGAAATATAACATTAGCCAGCTAAGTATGAATTGGGACTGTTCTGTTGACAAACATAATAGTGAAATGCACAGATCACAGTGTTCAAAAGTGGGCTGTTAGCCTGACATCAGTCTTACTGCAATCAGCTGTTCTTACTAGCCCGAGATTACTTAGAACACGTACCAAAAGAACGAGTGAAAAATCCAACTTCTAATCTAATATACTGATGAACAGACAGAGGTAAGCATGGATCCGTGGGGGTGGGGTGGGGGGGTTGTTGGAGGAGAATGAATGAAGTATGCATGAATCCACGGACCGGGGAGGTGGGCGGGGGAATTGATGGTGTGCAACACTCCGGAACCCTCGGGAACAAGCATTGCACGTTCTGGTTCTCTGGAGGCGTGGCTTTGGGGGAAAGTCTGAAGAAAGGGGTTTGGGCTTTTGAATTATGTATTTTCAAAATGTAGCTTGCTCAAACCATTTTTCCAGGATCTCTTACCCCACTTTTAAATACACTTAAAGACTTTTTTTTTAAAAAGGTATTCAATGCAGATTTGCAAATTCAAGACTTTTAAGACCCTGCCGGAACCCTGGGTAACCCTACCGTAAGTACAGCACATACGGAAAGAGTCACGGGGTTAGAACTCTTTGAGCACATTTTAAAAATGGAAGGCAGGCTCGTGTTATGCTACAAATACATTAAATATTCAGGATATTTTGGATCAAATGTGCGTCGCTTTCACTGCAGGAGGAATGCATCCAGGCTTCGGCAGCGACAGAGTTTAACATGACACACAGCACAGAAATAGCATCTACTGAAAACTGCGTCAGTCAGAGGCTCACCCCATACTTACAGCTGTATTTGACAATCCAGCACCCAGCAAGAAGGCCCCGGAGGGTGGTGTAGGTGGTGGGCATATGTCCCTCTGGCACCACAACATGGCTCACTGTGAAGGAAAACAGGAACACACCAGCCACTGTAAACAGAAAAGTCTACAAACCAGTTGTGCTACACTTGCGTATAAAAATAGCAGCTACGAGTTCTTATTTTCCTCGTGTGTTTGAATGATTTAGGACCGAGTGGCTGGTTTTGTGTGTGAATAGATAGGAAGATAGCCGGAGAGGCAGTGCTGCAGAATATTTTTAGTTTCCCAAGGGTAAACATTTTAATCTATTAGAATTGAACTATCAAGTTGTGTTTTATGTCTCTGGTTGAGATTGAGACGTAATAGGGAGCATCCTAACTCATTTCTTAGCCGGCCTGGTGGTGGGTTGACATTAGAGCTGCATGATTAATCAAACTGCGATTGCAGTGTCAGCCCATGCAATTGTATTATCACAAAAGGCTGCAATCTAATGGTCCAGTGTGTCTGGTGACAATTTTCTTCGTCTTCTGAGACACTGAGCAGAGAGATACCATATAAAAAAAAAATACAAAATTAGAGGTGCTACATTCATTCCGGTGTTTTTGTAAAGTGTCAGTGTGATATTTAATGACATCTTGTGGTAAACTGGATTGTAGCGCTTTAAATTACAATTTATGGTAACATACGGGGATAGTTTGATGATAAATCGACAATATTGTAATAAAGGCAATTAATAATTTTTATACCAAATTGTTGAGTATTGAACTCAATAATGTTCCAGTTGGTTATTGTTGTTCGGGAATTGTTTTTAATCATCTGATGTATGCAGATGATATAGTCTTAATTGCTCCATCTGCCAAGGGCGTCCAGCAGTTGCTCAACACTTGCTCCCAGTATGGTCAGTCTCATGATATTTTATTTAACTCTGATAAGTCAAAGATTATGTTGTTTGACACAAATAGTTACAATGTAAAAACTGAACTTGAGTTGAATAACCTTCCATTAGAATATGTCAAAACCTACAAGTACCTTGGACATATTGTTTCTGATAATCTTAGTGATGATCATGACATTCAATCTAAGGTTAGGAGTCTTTATGGCAGGAGTAATTTTATCTCTCGCAGGTTTTATTTTTGTTCCACTACTGTTAAGAATAAATTGTTCAAATCTTTTTGCTCGAATATTTATCTCTGTTACTTATGGGTTAATTTTAAACGTACTGCTCACTCAGTCAGAGTTGTTTTTAACAATGCATTCTGTATTACACACGGTTTTTATCGTAGCTGTAGTGCTAGTGGTATGTTCTGTTTTAATAATGTTCGCTCTTATTATGAGATGTTACGGAAAGCAATTTTGAATTTTATACTGCGTTTAAGTCATTCTAGAAATGTAATGATTTTTACAATTGTTCACTCTGACTTTTATATTGATTCTACACTTGTTAAGTACTGGCACCAGCATCTTTATACTTGTTATTGAAGATAACAAGGGGTGTGTGCACGCATGTCGTTTTTACATTTATAACCCTTTTTTATTATTTTTTTTTTTACGCTAATTATACTCTATGGACTGTAACTACTTACATGTCTGATACAAATAAACAAACAATAGCCCAAGTAATAATTCTACAAATGGGTCAAAACACAGTAATGTCCTGTCAGAGAGCGAATTTTAATTGATTACCATTCCGACATTTATTTCAATATAAAGTAGCTCCTTGTTTTGGATAATCCCTTATGGTTCAACTAAAGCAAAAACGAATTTCAAAGTAAAAATGTGGGTCATTTAGCAACACTAACCTGTCAAATTGTCTCTAAAAACTCCCATCAGAGAGATTTCGAATACCGTGTTTTAACCCTAATAATCAATTAAAACTCTATTTCATCATATTATAATGTTTGTAAGGTCCAAATGCTCCTGTTTGTTTGTTTGTTTGTTCATTGCCTGGAAGCACTTACACTGCTGTTGTCAGGCGGAAAACTTGGAAATCCATTTTTGGTCTTCATTTATTTTTTTTGTTATAAATTAATTCTATTGGTCATTCTTCATGTTGGCTTGACAGTTTTAGAAATATTTAACTAATGAAAAGTGTTGAAAATAGCTTGTGACTACATCTCTTAACTCCGTTCATTTATTTAGAATACATATTGTTTTTCCAGTTTCGGACATAAGAGGTTGACAGTGATAATATGTAATGTATATAGTAACTATGAATCAGGATTACATAATGCATAACTACTAGGGATGAGCATTTTAATTACATTTTGAAATTAAATAATTTATCTTTAGCATAATAACTTAAAAACAAAGCGAGTTAAAGGTTAACTTGCTTCATTATCTTGCTCAAAGTTTTAAATAAACCTGCTGCTATCCATTTGAGTAAGATAATACTATGCATAATTGTGTTTTAGTGTTGACATCTGCTCTAGTTTCTAAGAAAAAAAAAATGCAGCACAGTCAAATCTGTTTATCCTTTTGACCAATTATTCACACACACATCCCTAAATTTCTACTTAATTTCAGTGCAGTGTTAGATTAAAACACCAACCAATATGAGACAATCAGTTTGAATGCGAGGCCAGTTATCCACCATAACCTAACTATTTTTGATTTGAGTTCTGCTTTTTCCAGCTGGTGTTTGTCAGTTTGTCCTTTAATTTACCCCAGTGAATAAACAGGCTTTCAATAAAACTCTCAAACTGTCCACTGCAACCCAACAACAGGACAGCTCCCTTAATAAATAAACAAAGACATATGATCGCGTGCTATTTTCACGTTAAACCATTTGCGTTGTTATTCAAGAAGCGTACAAGTGTAAGATGAACGTAATTGTATGTGGTGTGTTTTATTCTGTGCGTCGACCGCAGATTTGCATGCATTTGTATCCCGAAGTCCAATTTGTAAACAATCCTTTGAAAGCCCAAACTTTCAGCCCTCTAGTCAGGAGGGAGAATGCTAAGACACTTCTGTTTTTCCATTAAAGCTTATTCATCACCCAGACAATACCTCCAAACATTTTATGAAGAATGATTTCAATTACTTTTGCTCTCTGGTGTTCTCCCATCCATTGCTATGCAACAGTGAAGGAGCTGCTGAATCACAATGATGTATACAGCTCTAAAAGCACTTGTTAGTTACTGTTGAGCCCTCATGAGTGATAATGCTAAAGCACCCAGGTTTTACAATACAAAAGCCTCTGTGAAAGGTCGTAAAGCCCTAAAGTCTGGTTCACTGCGAATAGAACATTCATATAAACATTCAGTTTATAATTTAGTCAAAGAGTTGTTTATAACACCATCTATTGTATATCGCCGTATAATGGGTTATGCTTCATAATACCATATTATTTATGACTCAGTTTAGTACGTCTTCCCATTGATGGTTGATTATATGTACAAGTGTGTAGCCTTGAACATGACATAGCATCAGTGCACAAGCAGTTAACTCAGTGTTTTTCAACCTTGGGGTCGGGACCCCATGTGGGGTCGCCTGAAATTTCTAGTAATTGAGAAAAATAAAAAATAAAAACTTACTAATAAAAAATACATGGTGAGTTGAGAGAGACAATCACAATACATAAAAGACATGAAAAACTCTGAAGCTGAAACTTATTAACCTGTAGAGCAGTGTTTTTCAACCTTGGGGTCGGGACCCCATGTGGGGTCACCTGGAATTGAAATGAGGTCACCTGAAATTTCTAGTAATTGATAAAAAATTAAGAAAAACTTATTAATAAAAAAATATATGGTGAGTTGAGAGAGACAATCACAATCCATAAAAGACATGACAAACTGTGAAGCTGAAACTGAAGCACTGTGGTACTGTTTATCTTCCAAATGTTCATTGTGGTTGGTTTAAGGTGCTGCAGCTCTTTCATAATTCATAAATGGAGTTCTTGTTTTTTTTTTTTTTCAGTATTAATTGTCAGCCTTGTAAATCCAAGCTGGACTGACTGTACATATCCTGACCAAGTAAAATAAAATTCTCATTTTGTGCAGTAATCTACACCTGGCTTTTCTGCCTCCATCCATAATAATAGACATTATATAGACTAAATATTGTCTAAAATTAACCTTTATTTGCAACATAGTATAGCAAACTATTACATGATGAAAAACAAATAAATTTTAGAAAAAAAAAAAAAAAAAGTCTCCCTTTTGAATGTCTGGGGTCACCAGAAATTTGTGATACTAAAATGGGGTCACAAGCCAAAAATGGTTGGGAACCACTGAGTTAAATGGTAGCTGATGTTATTGTGAAATACTGCTGTGAGCCAGTGTGTCAAAAAATATCATTAAAAAGCATATGTAACTTGTACTGGCGGTTATTTTAGAACATCGAGGAACTACAGGCCCTTTGAAGATGTTGTCACACAGCAATCCTACCTGTGCCAGTAAAAGTGTCAGCCATCCTCCATCCCAGCAACTGTCCCAATTTGGCAAGTTGACGCTGTTCTGTGTGTGACAGATTGCTGGCAAGGACCACCACCGTCATATCATTCTTACCCGCACAGTTGGTTACCTAGAACACGGCACACAAGCCAAACTTAGTCATGTATTGAATTAAACTTGCAACAGTTCTACTACATGAGACTTTATGATTTGAAGGAGGGAAATGGAGAAAAAAAAAAAAAAAAAGCTATTTACATTGTCATGTAGAGAGACCATCGAGGGGCTGTGAGTTGTATTAGCATATTGGCCACCTTCTGTGGCTTCCTGGAAAATCTCCAGCATCTCCAGACTTGCTGCGTAATCTGCAGGCTTCTTTCCATACAAATTACTGTGAAAACAAAAATAAATAAAGAAATAAAATAGAGAAAGTGTTCTAGTGTCCCTCAGAATGCATACACATTTGTATTTTCCATCCGCCAGCAATGCCAACCATCTGCTGACTGCTGGGACTGCCAGGCAAGTTTGCTTGTTCACTAAAAAAACAAAGATACACCAACACACTCTAAAAGCAGGACAGCAACAGTGGCTTGTATGCTGTAGTCATAACTCTCTTACATGTTATTGATGTAGTTATGTAATTTGTATAAAACCCTTTAAGCTATCAGTCTTACAAACCTCACCAGCAGATTTTGTTTTCAAATCAACAATTAGGATTTTTACATATAAAACCTGAAATGCTGGACAGTCACAAATCCCCCTTACATATATTTTAATACCAAAAAGTGGCTCTTTTACAAACTAAAATTCTAATTCATGAAAAAATGTAAGGCTGTATATCATTTGAGTTGTATTTGATGATTTGTAATTTGATTTGCATTTTTATTGTTTTTACTTTAGTTTATTATTTCAGTTATATTGTATTTTTCATTTTTTCCTGTGTGTTATTTATTTCCTGGGGTTATTCACAAAAGCCTTTTTTGGCTTGTAACCTCTCCTGCACAATGATGTTACTTGTTTGAATGTTGTTGTTTTTTTTTTTTTTAACTTTCTCTTGCTGTTTTATGATATGCAAATAAATAAATAAATAAAAATAAAATAAAAATTCCTACGTCAAAATGAATAATCCTTTCTACAATCATCACTGAAAAAACAAAACCAAAAGATACAGTACTATTACTACTATTACTATTACTACTATATTACTACTATTACTATACTACTATAATATTGTAATATTATTCTATTCAATACACTATGCATCCTGCAGGTTTCATACATCACACTTATAATTAGGGGTACGTATTGCCAAGAATCTGGCGATACGATACAAAACACAATACTAGGATCACGATACGATATATCACGATATATCATGATACTGTTAAAAAGGCAATTTTTTTTTTAATGATTATTTCCTTAAAGAATTGAATTACACCAGAAATCTGCACAAATACTAAACACATTTTTATTTGATCAGAAAAGGATCTAATGCTATATCACAAAATGTTCCTGTGTTAAAACTTAAATTATATTTTACAGACATTACAGTTTAAGATCCTGTTCAAATGTTCGTATTCTATTAGTTTATAACTAACATCATAACATTATTTTTGTGCAATCCCAATGAAGGAACTAAAATTATTTAGTAGAGTTAAATAATAAAAAATAAATTTAACAAAAGAGGAAAAAAAAAAGAACCTGCACAATATCTGCATTTGAATAAATACCTAAAAATATTGTTACAGTACTTTTTAATACTGATATAGTATTGTGAAATGAAATATCGTGATATATTGAAGAACTGATACTTATCAGAACAAGATCAATAAAATAAAATAAAATAATAACATACACATAATTGGCACTATTTCCCAACTGGTAAAAGGAAACGGTGTATGTTTTGTTCTACTCATTGAGCCAAAGAGATGAAACTACAAGACTTCCCTCCCCCTTGTATAATAAAGGACAATGAAGAAACAGCTTTGTATATAACTTAAAGTTTGACTGAACTGCATGAAAGAATAGAAGAGGTGACCTTGAGGAATGAGCAGAGGAGGAGAGAGGAAAGAAGAACCAAGCCCAGCAGGTCTTCCCGAAAAGATTAGGCGTCAGCAAAGATAACACCTGGGGGGCAATTAATAGGTCCACTGGTCCATAAAATATTTCATTTGGATTCATACCCCCAGTCCCATACACACACAAATACAAACAAACAAGTGTCCCTGAAACATATACATATGCACACGTATGCACATGCACACGCTGCTGAATGCGTCGGCTCGTGAGGCCAATATCTAAAGAAAAATAATAAAGCGTGGAATATTGAGAAGGAGGTAAAGTCACACTCTCCCCCTGAGCCTTTGCTTATGTACACAAGTGGGAGGAAGGTGCTGGTGGAATCGAGTGGATACCCACAGTAACCATGGCTATCAGGAGAATCATTCATTGTGAGCTGAATGAAAATACTCACACGTACAGTATCGCAAGCAACCAATGAGGCCGTGGGCAAAGCTTGAATAGATTTTTAATCAAAAGGCTCATTAATTACATGTCTTTCTCAAACAAATCATTATTATTCATTATAAAATACTTGTTACATGTCCAGTGGTGCTGCAGAAGTAGATATTTCGTGCTTACGGGACCCAGATTCAGTCATGGGACCTGCAGTGACGTGCATAAACCTGTCATTTTTGAGGTCCCTGTGAAAGGTCAACGTAATAGAATTTATTAGTTTTCACTTAGATGTTTGCTTGCTTTATTACTTCCGTCAGTATTTGAGAGGCTAAACTAGACCTCTCTGGCAGTTTCTCATTTAAAAGATGGGGTCCAAACAATGAAAAAATGCAGTCCAATTACTTAAATCTAACGTACGCAGACGTACACAGAGGCCCATTGAAGACCTGGAAAACCTGTGTTATCCAACCCAGAGCTGTGTGCCAATCATCCCATTAGGGATTGCATTGGCAGATGTCTTGGTTTGCCTATTATGTGTGCATGTGTGTGTGTATGTGGTAAAAGAATAAAGAGGGACAAGAGAAAAGACTGCATTCATCTCTCACTGTCACAACAGAATGTTCCAGTCACTGTTTCTTTCTGCTTTGCATATACATATGTAACAGGGAGTAAATGTAAGATGACAATGACAAATGAAACAAAATGAGCAATGACTGTCCAACATGACCCCCATCAACTCCTTTGTTGATCATAATAGAGCAGCAACCTGCAATCTGCTCTATTGTCTATTTAAAGCTATACCATACGATGTGGCGTTTTTACACTTTTCTTTTGTAATCTTAAAATGCTCCTAATAAACGCGTGGCAAACTAAAATGTAAAAGAAATCTACCAGGTTTTGAAACGCAAAAATGTTTAATTGTTATAAATTTCTGATAAAAGTCTGACCAATCACTGTACTTGGAAATGTGAACATATGCAAGAATTTTGGAGAAGGATAATTAACACAATTTCCAATATTAGAGACAAAGAAATCCCAATATTCTAGGTCTTATTCCAGAAACTTCAGCCTTTAGAACGAATGAAAGTAGGCTGGTGAACCTCTGTCTAATACATGCAAAGCGTTTATTATAGCTAGACATTGGAAAAGTGTTGATTGTAGGAGTGTGTTAAAAAATTGATTAATTTAAAAATCACGATTCTTAATTACTACAGTTCAGAATCGATTTAAAATGTCCCAAAATTGATTTTAAAAAATAAAACAAATCCATCAGTCTGCACGCCATTAGCGCTATTAGCGCAATAAGCAGTTAGGGTTAGTGACTAGCGTGATTAGCGACCAGCGCATTGGGAGGCCATCAAATGGCATTAAATAACACACGAAAGGATGAAAATGCATACGTATAGCACGCAAAATGCAACAAACTGGTGTCACACACAACGCGATTTCATGAGCTCAGTCTGTCAGCTGCATCACCCAGAGCTTAAGGACATAGTGCAGAGTCAGACACCAGTGGCAAACCAACGCACACTGCTGTGCCTCACCAAACTCCTGCCAAGCATGGATAAATGTGTAAAAGTTAATAAATGTGAAAAAGACATTTTAATGTCTGCATCTGTCATCTGTCTTGCAAAGCAGACTGGAGTAGATCATGAGGATCCGTTGTTCACCAAAAGAATGAAGCAGAAATCATTATGAATCAAATTGTTCTGAATTGAAAATCGTTTTGAATCAAAAATCGATGTTGTATCGAATCGTAGCCTCAAAAATCAGAATCGAATCGAATCGTGAGATAGTAAAAGATTCCCACCCCTAGTTAATTGTCCATCATTGAATTCATGGATTGCGGAACTCTCATCCTGCGTAGCTATTGAAAGGCTGATGTACACAATTAAACGGAAAACTCACATCTTCCACAAGATATGGAATTCATTTCTAAAATTTTTAGAATCAAGGCCTGATATCTCATCATCAGTGAGACCATACCCCTTTAAAAAAATAAGTAAATAAAAATTAATGTGTTTGATTATGTATCAAGATGTACAAAAATGGACGTTGAGAAGTATTCACGTCACTATTACTTATATTGTCTGAGAATAATTATTTTGTTATTCACTTTCATTGCTGTTTCAAAATTCAGAGGTGGTCTTAGGGGGTGGGGATTCTAGGGGTTTATGCTCAAGGGAGACCCACACAATATTATCAATTCATGTCAGAAAAGATATGTAATGTGTTAAAACTTTAAAAAAGATATGTGTTAAAAAAAAAAAAAAAAAGTCTGACCAATCATTTTATTCAGTCCGAATAAAATGATTGGCCGAGCCTGGCTGAGCCTCCTGTCAATCATCCGTTACCCAGTCCCGCATCAGATACCAGGCTCACATACACGGTGTAATGAAAAAAAGGATTTATAAACAGAAACAACCACCACGGGGAACGAATAGAAAAACAGGTGAGGAGGGAGTGTCAGAGCTCAGGCAAAGGGGAAGTGGGCGGGGCTTTGGGGGGAGGCGGGTTGTTCACGTTAAAATTTGTACTAAATGCTGTGCAACATGCCAGATCAGTAGGTATAGCTTTAATATCTAACAAGGACAATTATATAAAAAGTTCAATCAGATGTGTCCACTATCCTTGCACCTTATTTTGTTCATGCAGTTCTCTCAGTCATCTCATTTATTAGGACTTTGGAACCACATTTTTTTCAGTTCATCCTTGAGTCCAAGCAAAATGTTTTGGTCGAATTTGAAGAATATCTTTCAGCTGTTCCTGAGGTATTCCATCAATTGTACTGGACAGACATAAGATCACGGTGACACTGACCTTCAGCTGCAATTCTTTTCAGTTCATCCTTGTGTCGAAGTGAATGTTCAAATGGTTCTTGAGATATTGTGTTATAAGACAAGTGACTCACCAGCATTCATACTGAGATGCAACATGAATGAGACTAAGAAGGTTAAAAATAATCGACACTCCAAAACCTAGAGATGTGACAGTGAGAGAAATAAGGAGCAAATTAAAAAATATCGGATTTGAGTAGTAAATGTCTGTCTTTTTTCGTTAAAATAAACAAATAGATAAACACTGTAACGTAAAATAAAATAATTACTTAATAAAAAAAAAAAGGTCACTTGACATTGGACAGACTCTCTCCATAATGGTCTGAGAGTGGTCCAACGGCGGAGTGGACTACATTTGGGCCATCTCCAAAACAAACAAACAAACAAACAAACAAACCAAACCAAACCAAACAAAAGGCAGGGAGAAGGGGGTAAAGAGGAGTACCCCTCGGGGGAAGGGGGTTTGTGTGAGAAGTAAGGGTGTGTATTGGCAAGAATCTGGCGATACAATACAAATCACAATGCTAGGATCACGATACGATATATCACGATATATCATGATACTGTTAAAAAGGCAATTTTTTGTTTGTTTCTTTTTTTAAATTATTATTTCCTTGAAGAATGGAATTACACCAGAAATATGCACAAATACTAAACACATTTTTATTTGATCACAACAGGATCTAATGCTATATCACAAAATTCTCCTGTGTAAGTTATGTTTTACAGACATTACAGTTTAAGATCCTGTTCAAATGTTCATATTCTTTTAGTTTATAACTAACATCAGAGCATTATTTTTGTGCAATCCTAACAAAGGAACTAACATTATTTAATAAAAGAGTGTTAAACAATAATAAATGTACATAAAAAAGAAAAACAAAAAAATAAAATTGAACCTCCACAATATCTACATTTGAATAAATACCTAAAAATATCGATACAGTACTTTTTAATATCGATACAGTATTGTGAAATGAAATATCGCGATATATTGCAGAATCGATATTGTCTTACACCCTTAGTGAGAAGGTGATGGTGTCCTCCCCTCCTCGGGCTCTGTGTGCTTGGCTCTGCCCCCTACAGCCATATTAATTTCAGTTAATTAATATAAACTCTGATTGATATGAATTGATATAAATGATAAATATTGAAATTATTGAACCAATTCTTTTTACTGTTACTGTGGCTGCCGCCGCCACAGTAATACCAAATAAGACTATTAGTATTATTACTATACATTGTCATGTTGTCCTTATTATCGTGATCACTATTATAATTATTTGCACTCTCACCCCCCCTTCTCACTTTCATTCACTCTCTCCCCTTTCCTTTAATAACCTGTTGCCTCTAATCAATCTATACTGTTTAGTTGCTCTTTACATATATTATCTTTTTCATTGTAATATGATGTTGTCTTTGTTGTTGTTTGTCATTATTTTTTGTTTGTTTACTTGCTCGATTTGTCTTTTATTTGTTGTTTTTTCTTTCCACTATGTCTCGTTAACTGTATCACTAATAAAAAAAAAAAAAAAAAGATAAACGTCACTGAAATCGAAACAATTGTTGCTTATTTAGATCAGCTAAACTATAAATTAAATGGTTGTTGCAGCTCAAGGTTGAACTGACTACTCAGCATCTTCTCCCCCATTCTGGACATGTCCTGCATCTGCCTCGACAGAGCAAAAACGCTGATGCGCCGACTAATTAACCAACGATTGCTCCATGTCAGCCCGTTTTCGTATATTTAACCACCACCTATTTATTGCACTGCTCTGCTGGTCATCGTCCTCTTTTCAACTGAATGGCTAAATGCCTGATATTATTTTCCATACAAGTGGCACTCAGAGATTTAGTACAGAAGAGGAAAGTAAGCAATAGCCCAGAAACAGAAGCACCCTGATGATGTAACTCAAAGCAATACAATAGCCGTTGTAATAAATATTTAACAGTAACATTTTTAGTAGGTAAGATTGGTTGTACTCCAGTTGTCGGGCTCTACTGAAGTGAAACTTTAAATGGATTCCAAAATAAACCGATTCAGAATACACGACAAACTACATCTTTGGCATAATCTCAACTGTAATTCAATCTTCACAAGCATTAAATATTAAATTATTAATCATTAAAAGATTTTCTCCTTTTATCTGAGTTAGAAAGGTGGGTTTTGATTCATCTTAGACAGTAATAGATGTGATCAGACCTCTAGCTTAGAGTGGTGATACACTTTATGGACAAAAGTATTGGGACACCAACAGGGGTCTAGGCTACAAAACAATAATTACAAATGTCATAATGTAGTTTTACATTGTGATAAATGTTATTACATTGGTTAGTTTTGTTTCAATTGTTATCTTTGCTTCCAAAATGCTTCAGAGATAGATTTTACTTCATTTCTCTCAACATTAATTTTGTTTTGTTTTTTTTTAAATCCATGACTATGATTTTTAAACGTTCTACCTCTAAATTTCTAAAATATTTTTCATTCTCTGACTATAAACAATAATTTTCCACCACAGCTAACCATCTACTTTCTTCACATTTCACTTCGGAAGAAAATTTTCCCATTACACTTAAAGGAAATACTGATGTTTATATTTCAAGGGTGCGGGAGACTTTCGTGACCAATTTTTCATCACATCTGTAAAACCTCAGTCATAGCTTAAGTATCACGAATCTGTAAGTCTTTCTGCGATTACTCACCTGAATCTCTTGCATTACGGTGAACAATTTCGAAGTGCCATCCACCACAAACAAAACCATTTGTTTACGTTCAGAGCCGGAGGGTAACTCAGGCATTTTCTGAATTTTTTAATGAAAAATTGGTCATGAAAGTCTCCCTCACCTTTAAATCAGAATGAACAAGACATCTTACAGCTGTATCTATGAAGTGTCCCAGTATTTATGTCCATATAGTTAAGGGGTGTCAAACTCATTTTAGTTCAGGGGCCACATTCAGATCAATATGACCTGATGTGGGCCTGGACCAATAACATAATAACAGCTGAAAAAGAGTAAAATTACATTGTAATAATATTTATATCTACAAAGTTTCATAAAAAATATGAACAACTTGAACAACCTGAAATGTCTTAAGAAATATATGCATGCAATACATGCAATTTTTACAATATTATGCCTCTGTTTATCATTGACACATATACATTACAACTTACAAAATGTTTTGTGTATGTGTAACAGACAGAATATTGGTAAATTGCACGGACTTCTCTTTAAACCAGGCATGTCCAAAGTCCGGCCCGGGGGCCAATCACGGCCCGCGGTCAGATTTTATACGGCCCACAGCTTGGGTTTTATATTATATTATTTATGGCCCGCTTGGACTGTTGAACCGAGTACATGAATCATAAAAGGTTCCAAATGCAGTTTCTCCTTTCACCTCATGGTGGCAGCACCACTCGAACTCTATCTGGCTCTGTGACTTTGCCGTGAACCTTTTTCGTTAATTTCTAACCATGGCGCCTGTAAATAAAAAAAGGAAAGTTGACAGTGAGGGCCGCCGCTTCCAGGAGAGATGGGACTTACAATTTTTTTTCACTGAAAATCGAGGTGATTATGTTTGCCTAATTTGTCAAGAGACTGTTGCCTTGTTTAAGGAATTCAATGTAAAGAGACACGAGCAGATAAAACATGCTAACGCATACGACAAGCTAGCAGGGAGTGAGCGCTCCGAAAAAGTGAAGCAAATTCAAGCTGCTTTAAACTCACAGCAGTGACTCTGCATGTGAACCTGAGTTCAGTGAATTCACCACCAGGGCAGGCTACCATGTTGCCAGGTTAGTTGCCTCTAACTGCTGGTGTTATGTACTTGTAGATGTGACACAAAATATTACTTTCTGAATGATTTTGTGAAAGACAAGAGTAGTGGTCATATGTTTTCATCTTAAACGTTAACAGACTTTGCATTACTGAGTAATATATGAGTAATGATTACTCATATAAGTCATGTTTAAAATGAATGTGGGGTTAAGATTTTTATCAACTTGGACGTTTAAGATACTCTATGCAGTTTGTTCTATGTTATCTGACTCCAGATGTGAAAGGAAGAATTGTTTGTTTTTGTTTTTTTTTAACTTGTTCACACCTGAGTGACTTAGATTTGGTTACATTGCCATTTAAAAAAATGATATTGTGACAATGAAAATAAAATTGTTGTAGAACAGCGCATTTAGATGTAATTTTTACTGTTTAAAAAATGTCTGAAAGGACCACTGGCCCCTGGCAATGTCCACATTATCAGATCTGGCCCTCTTGAAAAAAAGTTTGGACACCCCTGCTTTAAACATTTCATGTTGTTCATATTTGTTCAGATTATTCAAATTTTTTGTGAAAGGATAGTTTCTAAATGTAAAAGTTTTCATGTAATTTAACTTTTTTATACTAAAACAAAGAGAACATTTGAAATTGTCATTACTTATAGGTTATTATGACAATATTTTGCTGCTCTGATCCACTTTAGATCAAATTGGTCTGTATGTGGAACCTGAACTAAAATAATTTTAACATCCTTGATTGTTAATATCTTCAGTGTAATTTTTGCATTTCACAAACTCATCCCATGGGCCAGACTGGGGGGTGGGGGGTGGGGGGCGCAGTGATTTAAGTCTATTTTTAAAGATCGTGAAAACAATACACTTGGTCAATGTGACTGCTTCTAATTCGTTGTTGAGCTTATCCTTATTAATATTGAATTTTCTTTTATTGCATATGACCAGATACTAGGTTTATTAACAGTCGTGGAAAAAATTATTAGACCATCAAAAGTCATCAAAAACAGTGGTTATGCAATCCAGTACTAACTCCTGTGTGTATCATATGACTAAAACAGACAGAAAAGAAAACATGGAATGACTAAAAGCACTGTTTTTGGCAGTAGAATGTCATAGCTATTGATGTACAAATTTATGTGGTTTTGGTTATTATGAAGAAAACCATGGAAAATGGATAGATATCAGCTCTGAATTAAACTCTTATGAGCTACTTTGTTGTTATCATTATATTTTTCCAAACAAATGTACCTTTAGTTGTACCAGGCATTAAAATAAACAAGAAATTGAAGAAAACAAAGGGTGGTCTAATAATTTTTTCTGCAACTGTTGTTTAACAACATCAATATTTCCTTAAAGTTTAATGCGAGATGTTTCTTCCAAAGTGAGATATGATGAAAATAGATGGTTAGTTGTGGTAGAAAATTCTTATTTTCTTTTTGGAAGCACATTTAACAATTTAAACAAAACTAACCAAAGCAATGCAATGAAATTTATCACAATATAAAACTATATTATGACATTTATAATGTTTGTAGCCCAGATCCCTGTTAGAAAGGAAATGCCTGAATTTAACATGTCCCAATACTTTTGTCTGTATAATGTATGTAGAATTCAGGTGAAATTATCCTCAACCTCTTGTTTTCAGGTCAAATCTTTCCCATCACCCAAGGACTAAAGCTGATCATGAAGCGAGTCGTTTCTCTGAGATGGTCCGACCTCTTCTACAAGCAACACCATGAAGGCCGTTTGTATGCGGTTGTAAGCGGCCGTGGCCTTGCAGAATTTCACCTGCAAAAGCCATTAACAATGAAAACATGTCACGGCACTTACAGCACGTTCTGCGAGGCTCCGAGCTGCAGCAACAGTCTGGCAATGGCGGGGTGTCCGTTCCTCACAGCGTCGTGGAGGGGAGAGTCGTTCTCGTAGCCGGGCGTGTTTAACAGAGCTCCCTTCGAGACCAGAACCTCCACCACTTTCAGGTGCCCCAGGTTACATGCTTCATGCTGGGAGTAAAACAATATTCATAAGTTATTGTGCTTCTCTTTAACTATTCTCCATCCATTGTGCTCTAAATACAGGCCTATTATGACTGTGCGATCTCACCGCAGACTCAGTTTGATAGCACGGTAATTATCCTTTTCCCAGATGATATTGTCTTTAGTGACATTTTTGCTTTTCTTGATGAAAGCTGTAGATCCTCTGAAATATTCATAATGTATGGGGGTGTCAATTAACTTTCAAATCTGCCAATCATGTATTGCGGCTTAATAATGCTTCATTCCTTTACCAGACGACAACAGCAATTTAAGTGAAAAGGCGCTGAAGTATGACTAAAAGGTGGAAAACATGATTAAATCTAAAACGAAGGAGGCGCACTTGGTTAATAGTTGACTGACTGTATTTCTAATTACAATTTAAAGTTCTGCAGTAGAAAAGCAGCAAATTGATTTATAGAAAATCGACGGCTCAGGTAATACTTCAGACCAGTGGTTCTCAACTGGTCTGGCTTCAGGACTCACTATCACCTCTCAATGACAAGCCGCGACCCAAATTGATAACGGTTAAAACTTCTGAAATGTATTTAATAAAAAGACGGTGTTTTGAATCTGAGATAATACAGAATATCACAATACGTACACAGAAGACATGTTTAATGATAAACCAAACTGACTAGCAGGTGGTGAAGCTAAATATGGAAATATTCCTTTTCACATTAAATTTGGTACATTTTAACCAATTCCAAAAATGTGTGCTCAGTTACAAATTAAAAGTGCATTCAGTCATTTATTCAAGCCTTAAACACACTGATCTTTTTGTCAAACCATGTCTTATGTAGTTGTTGTCATACCAAAGCTTCACCATGATTTGAATAGAAACTTTTGGGTCTTCTTTCATGCTGTGAAATGTATGGTGTTAATTAGTATTACAGCGTATTACCACCACTTACTGTTGGGGACTGTGAATGGCAGGGCTCAACTCCATAAAAAATAAAGGACAGGATTGGTTTCTCAAGATGATTTTTTACCCAAAGGCCCACGATCCACTGACAACAAGTGTGCGACCCACTTTTGGGTTGTGACCCACCAGTTGAGAATCACTGCTGTAGACTGTATATAATGACAGATGTTATGAGAATACTGAATTTGAAGCCAAAATGTCTCCATCTCTCCATAATGGCTGGCTGGAGTATATGCAATGAATCACAGCTACTCCAGGTTAGTCTGTAGCCCCTTTTACACGCAGGAATATTTTGCCTTTATTCCAGAACAATGTCTGTGTAAATGAAAAGGGTGGGGTCATTTGGATAGAATGCTATGTAAAAGGTCTCCTTCCGCAACCAAGGTGTGACGGTTTGATGACGTATTGTGTGTGCGACTCCCACACCGGGGGATTTAAAAACGAGTGCAGGCCATGAACAGTAAACAAAAGTAATCGTGACTAGAAAGATGTCAAACTGTGGAGATGCCGAGATCCACGAGAGGCTGTCACTTCGGGCGGAGGACTCTATCCATGTGAACATTTGTGCAACGGTGGAAGTCGGACCGACTCTGGAGAGGTTAGCTAAGAAGCCAACACCGCTATGCTCGGGGTATTTCGGACATGCAAGTTATGCATCACACTACACACTATACAAAGCCTCTTTGATTCCGGAATGCAGGTCTGCTGAGTAAAAGTCCAGCCTGTCTCACCTCTGTTACTCCTTTCTGCTTGGCTGTGGAAATCGGTCAATGATGGAAAAAAGAGTGGCATCACCCTCTCACTTTTTTCCAGGATCTCTGTGTAAAAGTGGCTAATGAAAATTCAGAAAAAAGCCAAACTCCCTAAATTACGCCTCCAATAAATCCTCTAAAACAAAGTGATTTCAGTCATTTTCAGTAGAATTGTGCTCAAGCTGTTATCTTTCTAATTAGTCTGTTTTTAATAGTTATATATTAGTTAAATGACAGCCGTAGTGACCCATTATGAACCTGAATTGAACAGAATCACGGTCGGGAACCAACCAATTGTGCAGACTCTGGCTCCGGATTGTGTTATACTAACAAGGCAGCTCCTGTGACTGCTAGAATTTGGCTTCATTTTTAAATTAAACTAAAAAGAAACTCAACAAACTTTAAGTTCAGCTCTGAAGGATTACATCATGTCCTGTGCAGTCAGCCTAAAAGGTTGGTTAGCAGGACAAAAGGTTGATTTGCCAGAGAACAGAGTATAATAAACACAAATTCTCGAGAATAAATTAACATTTTTTAGCCACAGAAAAGTAAACACCTTTGTGTGGAAGAACATTAAAGGCTGATAAGAAAAAATGAACTGCGTAAATAAAATGTTTGCTGCTTTGTGACTGATGAGAAACAGACAAATCTCAACCATCAAAAAAACAACAAACAAACAAAAAAAAAAAACACAACCCCCAGAGCAGGGAAAAACTATGATCATTTAACAGCAGCTGCTTGGCCACACAAAAATAAAGCTCTCAGATGAATCACTAGCTGTGCATGTTTCTTCTACTTTACCAGAGGTGTCCACCCGGCATTATCCTTCAGGTTGGGGTCTGCCCCTTGGTCCAGTAGTTCTTTGACAGCTTCTACATCTCCCTGAAGGACCCAGAGAGAACAACAAAAACCGGAGGTCAGAATTGCAGACCTGTAAACACAACCTTTCAAACACAGCGGCTGATCCCAGAGTACTAAAGCCCTGCCGCTTATCAATCACACTCCGCAGTGGGCCATTGATTACCTTGTCTGGGATCCAGAGGGGGATTACAGTTATGTTTACAGGGATTACCGTAAAAATGCTTTATTCCCACTGGACTAGAGCACACTCTGCTCGATGGTGACAAATATGTTCAACTGAGGGGAAAAAAAACGCATAAAAAGAGAATGTACGTGTTTCAAGCGTCTGTTAACCACAGGGTATCTGCAGGTTTGAGGAAGCCGAAATTGTGACTTTTTAAGACATTTTTTGAGGCGTTTTGATCTTACATTCACAAAAATAACAGTACAACAGCCATTACAGTTATTGCTTTGAACCAGTCTTAACCATGGTTCAGTCCAGCTTCCGTTACGTTTCCATTTCTCCATGACTAATGTTCCTACTGACGTTCCAGCTGCTAAAGCTCATACCTGTACCCCTCCACTCACACTTGTTGGTAGCTCCACTCATTCCCATCTCTGTTACTGAAAATGCTAAACACTAGTCAAACATCTGTCAAACTGTTTGCAGAGATTTCTTAAGCAAATATAGTAACAACATGTACTGTGTCTGTGGAACTTTAAAACCCTTGAGAGTCAGATTGAAGGATCAATGATCAATTTTAACAATAATTTAGACTTTAAGACAGTCAAAGTCAAGATGTTTTTGTAAAGAATCTGCAGACACTCTACAATCACCAACACTGACATAATTCTAAATGAGGGGTTTTTTGTTTAATACATGGCAAAATTGGTGGATAATGATAAAAAAAGCTACCCTTTTTATGTTAAGGATTCATATACATTTTTCAAGGTCAAATTCAACCACTTTTCAAGCAATTTTAAGGGTCATTTTCCATTTTTTCCCAGCACAGCACCTTATCGCTGAGGTAAAATACATGTCTACATGTATACATATACTCATGATTATTATTTTCACTTTTTATCACAATGATGTAGATTGTATTATGCTATGAACATCAAAAATCAATAGCAGAAAATGTTGAAATTAAAAGAGAACACAAAATTGTATCCAATAAAAGGGAAGCCACTTGGTGTTCTTCAGGCAAAGCCAAAGATTAAGATAAGAATTTACCTGGATTTAACCTGAGAACAATTTTCTTTTTTGACATAAAGTATTATTTTTCAAAATGTATCGCCTCACTGTAAATAACTTTGGCTTGCCATGTAACCTGGCAGAGTAAATTTTACAAATAAATGAATAAATAAATCCCATCACAAAGTTATAATTACAGTACTTTGTTACTTATTTTTTGGGTTAATTTATTTATTCTTTTTTTTCCTGTTGTTGTTGTTGGTATTATTATTGTTACTGTAATTGTTTTGCATTGTGTGCTTGTTGTTGAATTTTGGTTTTCGTGTTGTTGTGTTGAGTGTATGCACATCCTGTTGAGGGAGCTGTGGGAAATTGTGGTGCTTTGTTTTTACGTTGTTAATGACCCCAGGAAGAGTAGCTGCTGTGCTGTGCAGAACCTAATGGTGATCAAACTAATAAACTAAACTAAACTAAACTAAACTAAACTAAACTACTTAAACTAAAATTCAAGCACTTTTCAGACCTTGAAAAAACAACACTGAAATTCTAGCATTTTCAAGTATTTCAATCACCCATATGAATCAAATATCTAATCTATGTGCAAATGTTTAATTGCTAATAGTGTTAATAAAAGAAGTGGTTTTAAATACTGTTTGAGTGTAACACTGTAGTTCAGCTGAATCATCCTGGAACCTGTTCACCTTTATGGCAGCTAAATGCAGTGGAGTCTCTCCCTTGTGGTTCCTCTTCATAACTGCGGGGCTTCCTGAGGTAGGATGACCGAGAGGGGAACGAGGAGATTTTCTTCCAGCACTGGCTTGAATGGGGGGGCTGCCTGCCTGCCCTTCTCTGGGGCTCTTTCCACACTTGGGGCTACTCGAAGATGGAGGATTGAGCACTGACGGTGTCATCTGACCCGGTGATTTTCTCCTACGGCCTGGGGAAGCTCGAGGACGTTTTGGCGTTGTCTCTAAGTGGGTAACTTTTTCCTCCAATTTGGATCTTTTCGAAGAAGGTCTGGGGGAAGACACGCTGTCCTGTTTCTCAGTACTATCATTTGGTGTGAGTTCATCTGCAGGCAGACCAGTATGCTGGACAAAACTGTCAAGGATTCCTGGGCTGGTCTGAATTTGGTCATGCAGTCTGCTTTCTGAGAGATTCTCCCTGGTGGTGTCTGTGCCAGGGCTGAGTTCATTAGTACTCCCCTGTGGCAAATCAAGCTGAGGCTCGTCAGAGGTGACAGCGGGGCTCACGAAGGAAACCCTCTTGCTAGATCTCCTCGGTGATTCTGAGCATGGCTGCTCCTTCAGGGCATGTACCTCCTCAGTGATCCCCCACTGCTGATTTATAGCCTCCAGCCTCTGCTTCTTCATGTTCTGCTCGGTCTGTTTCCGTGTGGTTCTTGTGGCACCTTGCACTTTTGCCCTCCTGCTAGCAGGATTTTTCTTTGTTGACCTCTTATTCCTGTTTCTGTTGCCACGGTTGCATGTTTGAGAACAACTGGAGCTGGAGTCTTGGGAGGATGAGGTGAAATTGAAAACTGACAGGTCCTTGCTTTGAATATCCAAGGTGTCTGGCTGTGCAGCAACTGTTTCACCGCATGAACTGCCGTCCTGGGCGACATCTTCTGAAGGCTTTTCTACCATGCAGCGGATCTTACGGCTGCGGGGGCTGAACCAGATCTTGAAATTCTTTTTTTGTTTTAAGGCAGGGCTCTCTGCTTTTGATGGTGAGTCTGCAATAAAAATAAGACAATAAGGCACTGCAGACAGTTAAATCATACCCATGTACCATACTGAAAAATCCACTGCCTTGTGAAAACACTAAAAGAAAAAAGTACATGTTATCAACAAATACCTTGACCCATAAAACATCCTACTGGGATTTAGTTTCATGTTTCTGTTATGAAGTGTTTTGAAGTTAGTGGATGTGATTTCCAAGGGCAATAATGTCAGTCGCATCAAATATGGTGGATTTAGAAATGGAAATACACCCTCAGGTTTGGATGTTCTTCTAAATTATCAAGAAACTGTGAATACATATTGTCAATAGAGGTAGACTTATATATCAGCCGGCCGATATAACAGGCCAATATATTGATTTTTTTTCCAATATCGGCCTTAATTTTTTTTTTTTTTTTTTTGAAAGCCAATATTTGATCAGTAGTAAAAATGTTGTAAGATATTTGATCAGGCACCTGTGTGGGCAGCACTTGAAGTTCAATAAATGTTAAAAGAGTATTAATATGTGTATTAATATTTTATTCTGAAGCCTTTGCACAGTCCAACTTTTTCTTTATACTCTGTGTGATATGTTTTGCTGGTAAACTGAACTGAGCTGCTAAACTGATTTTCATTGTTCCTGTGACAGTGACAAAAAAGATCTATTCTTCTTAAGGAGTACTAAGTGTAAGTGTATTAATAATTTAATTTATATTGCTGCATAAAATTCATAATTATCTGAGTGTTTCAATTGTATTTTACAGTCATTGGGCTTTAAAAAAAAAAACAGTCTTAAATATCGGCATCAAAAATTGGCTGTAGACGTCAGCCATCAGCTGACCAATTTTTTTTTTTTTTAAATCAACAGCTGTCTTTATTTCCAAAAAAATGTGAGCGTTGTATCTCCGTATAGTGAAGAAGGAAAAATACAACTACAGTCCAGACCCAGATACTACCTTTGCAATACCTATTTATAAAAAAACAAAACAAAAAACCCCACACACAATATGGCCTGATTAATTATGCATTTCCAAGCACGATCACTGACACCTGAAGTAAATCCTACACTTATTTTGTGCAAATTATTTCCTGACATTACACAAAACTTCTATTTTTTTCTATATGAGAAGTCATTCTATAGTTCATAGAAAACAAAGACTTTGATATGTATTTGCACACTAAACACTACCATGCTTAATTGCGCCGCATAATTACTGTCATTACCAGGATGCTGAAAAGGCTATAAAGATAATAAACTACAGAACAAACCATTAATGGTGTGACTCACTGATTAGATGAACGGGGGAAAATGTTGAATGTTAAAGTCAATAAAAGATAGAAAAGGATGTGGGATGATGATTATGGGTGGTGAAAGATAGTGAAAGGGACATGGATTTGAGAGAAAAAAAAAACAAAACAAAACAAAAAAAACACGCCTTACCACCTTCTATTATGGGGTTGAGAAGTGATTCCAGCCCAGAGAAGAGCTGTATAATGCTGCTGAGCTGCCTGTTGATTTGAATGTCCTTCACCCATGCAGGGCTGTGACACACTGCACATCCATCTCCTGCCTGGGGGCCGGCACAGGACCTAAGCAATAAACATAGCATAGAATAGATGCTCACTTGACAGTTCTGTACAAAGAAATGCATTGAGTTTATTGATTTTACCCTTTAAACTCATTTGATCATGAAGAGAGTAAATAAAGAAAGGGCAGAGTTTATGCCTTATAGACATAATAATAGCCTCCTATGCTTGTGATATTGTTCGAAGAAAAACATACAGGGTTGTGCAAAAGTCATAGGCCACCTCGAGGTTGGAAATAAGCACAAATATTTGTCTTTCTCTTTTCTTCGGTTCCATCAAGAAAATACAAGAAATATGTGCACAGCCTTAGAAGACACACAAAAATCAGAACTAAATTGGTTTTAAAGGCTACAGTGAGTATTTAGTGTGACCCCTGACCCCCATGACAAGAAGCAGCACAAACAATTAGTAACATTAAACATGTGTTGAATGAAACTGGTATAAAACATCAGAAAATGAATGCCATAAATCTCATATCGTCTGAATAAAAAGGATTAAAGGCATGTTAAAGGAGTGATATTTAGCTTTTTTAAAAATGGAACTATGTATTTTAAAACATTTCTCTGTGGTCTATTCTGCATTAATTTAACTCCACAGGTCCATCTTCAACCCTATTTCTGAGTAATGACACCAGAAAGGTCATTCTGAGCGCTGGCCCTTTAAATGCAAATGAAGCACTTCAGGCCCCGCCCCCTCCAGGTTGTTGGCTGTGCTGCTCTGTCCCGTTCAACCAACAACTGAACATTTTAGGTAATCGGCTCAAAGTTTGGACATATTTTCAGTATGGACTACAAACGCTGCTGCTGACAAACAATTATATCGTACTCGGAGAAATGTTTGTCGGGAGTCTTGACCTTGTATGTGCAAATGTTGTGATGTAACTAATTAAGAAGAATTTAAACGGGTTGTAGAAATCCACTCGATTTTCGCCAAAATGAATATAAAGATACCTTAGCAGCACCTGGAGGGTTCAAATTCATACTTTTTAAACTAATAGGGTCCCCAAATACTCAAATAAATGTACCAAAGACTTATAAAAGTGGGTTTAGCAAAATATGATCCTTTTAAGTGCAAAGGGAGGTCATACTAAATATGACCATTTGGGTTTATAGAAGCTGTTTTTTCCCTGAAACTTTTGTTTTTACTGCTGTACACACTCCACATACAGTCATGGAAAAGATTATTAGACCATCAAGAGTCATCAAAAACAATGGTTATGCAATCAAGTACTAAGTTCTATGTGTATTATGTGACTAAAACAGACAGCAAAGAAAACATGGAATGCCTAAAAGCACTGTTTTTGTCAGTACAATGCCATAGATATTGATGTAAGAACTGAAGTGATTTTGGTTATTATCAAGAAAACAGAGAAAATGGATAGATGTCAACTCTTAAATTAAACCCTTATGAGCTATTTTTGTTGTTATCATTATATTTGTCCAAACAAATGTACCTTTAGTTGTACCAGGAATAAAAATAAAAAAGAAACTGAAGAAAATAAGGGTGGTTTAATAATTTTTTTCCGCAGCAGTACATCCAGATTGGATCTTAATAGAGACTGAGAAATGCATGTGTGGCCATTAGCATTTTTCTAAACCAACAAACTTAATGTTAGCCTAGGAGGACTTCTGCACAGTACTGTATGCTAACAAGAAACAAGAACAGGCACCATTCCATGTGCCTTTATTATGAGGTACTTCAGCAGAAAAAAATACACATAATGATGAAACAAATTTGTAGACATTCTCTGGTTATGTTGCCAAATTGTGAGAGTGTGCTGTTCAGTGACAATGAACAACAGCTTACTGAATTGATGTTGTTTGAATTACCAACTTCCATCAAATACATGAAATATGAAGCAGAAATTCAATACCACCTCCATCTTACATGTGGGTGGAAAAAAAGCTGTGCCACTGAGCCAGCATTCACAATAGAAGAATCCTGGCAATAACACACTTGGATGGAAACGAGTCATCATTAAGATTATTAGCTACACCTGCGATTGGTGAGTAAAACTGCTTGCTATGAGACACTGTTAATCAGCATATAATGTAAAATACACAGAGATGAAGTAGCGTTACCTGCACAGCAAGTGCTCGCACATTCCAAGACAAACAGGTTCTCTCATTAAATTGGAGCTGTGAAAAAAAAAAAAAAAAAGACAAATTATTGAAAAATTTTCCTGGAATTAATACCCACCCACGACATACAGTAGACAGAACTGGCGGAATATAGGCTAAGTGTATTTACTCAAGTACTGATTAATTATAATACTAATTATCATGATGTAAATAAGTGAAATAATCATGATTATTTTGAATACTCATCATAATCATTTCTATTCACCTGTATCAAAAAAGTTTTGTGAAATTACATAAATAGTTTGTACTGAGTTATTATTTGATCGAATATTTCAGTATTGGGCTATGTATATTTGAGTCATATATAGTCCATTTTACATTTTTAATCGACAAAAGACAAACAGAAGTATATTTATTAAATTTACATGTCCAGAATTCTACGTCCATAAATGTGTTTTTTTCATAGGATGTATGTGCATAGAATTAATAACAGAATTAATAACTATTAAAAACTGTTACTAGATTTATACAGTGCCATAACATTAACAGAATACTCAATAATACTATTAATCACAATTATTTGTATGACAATTGCTATCTCAAAGTTGAAAATCGTGGCAGCTTTATCTGCACATAAATGCAATTTTGTGCTTTACTTGTTTATCTTTGTTTTATGCTTCCACTCTCCTAAATGTCAAGAAATTCATCCCAACATTTATTTGACAGTTTGGGTTATTAGTTATATTTAAGGTGAAGATCTTATACAATCAACAAGGGACAAGCTTTGAAAGTACAACATATAGTTAGAGTTTTAACCAGTAGTTTCACACATTTTTTGCTTTTTGCAAAGTGTGCTACTCACCGTCACATAAACCCATAAATAAATTGTTTCTGTTTTTGTTATTTGCTGTATGTAAAGTGTCTTTGAGTTCCGTGAAAAGTATTATAGAAATAAAATGCATTATTATTATTATTATTATTATTATTATTATTATTAAACCAGCTCTATCTCAGGCAGCTACAACAGTAAGATAATGCTTACACTGATGCTTCAGTCTTATAGTATCTGTTATAATATCATACATTTTCAATTTTTAATCAACAAAAGGCAGATGGAAGTATAATTAAATTCATAATCCCCGAAATTCTATGCCCATAAATGTCTTTTCTTCAGAGAATGTATGCGCATAATTAAAACTGCTACTAGAGTTTTACAGTGGCATAACATTAACAGAATAGACAATAATACTATTAATCACAATTATTTGTATGACAATCGTTATCTCAAAGTTGAATACTGTGCCAGCATTATCTGTACATTAGTGCAATTTTGTGCTTTACTTGTTTATTTTTGTTTTTTGTTGTTTTATGCTTCCACTTTCCTTAATTTAGCAAAAAAAAGCACCTTATTCATACTAACATTTATTTGACAGTTTAATCGGTTATATTTAAGATGAAGATTGTATACAGTCAACAAAACATCAAGCTTTGAAACTATAACATAATATTGTGCTTTTAATTGAATGTGCAATAACTTGTTCTACCTCCCAGTACTTTTATTATTTTTTTTGTTTTCTGACACAGTACTCTATTTTACAACTGTGTATTTGTGTCTGTGCAATTACTGTTTTTATATGTTTTAGCTGTGTTTATGTTTTGTTTCTGTTTTTGTTCATGTCTTTTTTTTTGGATTCCATGACTCAGGGAAATGCACAAGAATTCCAATGGACCTATACTGCAATGTATCTGTGCAAATGGCAAATAAAGTCTATTCTATTCTATTCTGTTGTTAGATTTTTAACCAGTGTTTTCAAACATTTTTAGTTTTTTGCAATGTGTGCTACTCTCTGTCGGATAAACCAGCTCCATCTCAAGCAGCTACAACAGTAACATAATGCTTAACCTCCTGAGACCCAGGAAAATACAAATTTCTTTTTTTTTTTTTTTTAAATTTATGAAAAAATTGTCTAGACTGCAAACAGTATGACACTGACGCAGTTTTTCAGATACTTTTTCTTTTTTCTCTGAATGTCCTTTGCAGTGGATTTTTTTTCAAAGATAAAGCTGTGAAA
This sequence comes from Sphaeramia orbicularis, assembly GCF_902148855.1. NCBI lineage: Eukaryota > Metazoa > Chordata > Actinopteri > Kurtiformes > Apogonidae > Sphaeramia > Sphaeramia orbicularis. The sequence continues at coordinate 18,839,746 of NC_043977.1, forward strand.
TTCTTGTCCACAAACATGGACAAAAAAAACATAGCCGGGTCTTAGGAGGTTAAACACTGATGCTTCAGTATTCTAGTATCTATAATATATCACTTCTAACCAGTTGCTTCAATATTACATCTATATTTTGCTGCTGATACTTATGTACATATTAGGATATTTCATACAGGACATGAACTTACGATGAACCATATATTATTATTATTATTTTTTTTTTTTTCAATTTTCTTATATTGAAAGAATTTCAGTTTTTACGAACATTGAAAACTTACAGATACACAAACTATATACATCCAGAGAGTGGGTGTAAAAAACAAAAACATTTACAGCAGCTCATTATTGTGTTGGCAAACAGGATTTCAGAGTAAAGAATCAATATATAAATAGATAAATAAAAAAATAGAAAACACAAACATATTTCCTTCAGTTAGAGGATTTTGAGTCCATATTCATACAGTCATCTCAGCAAAACCAGTTCTCAAAGGCCTCACATATCTCACCCATTCCTCCCAGTCTTGGACTAAAGAATCCATCTTCGAAATTACAGTAATGATTATTATTTCTGTCCTATAAATTCCCATGGTTGTGTCTGTCTATGATGAACCCTACTTTCTTTGATATATTGTTGTTGTTGTTGTTTTTTTAACTTAGTAGAAAGCTCAGATTTCTTCTTCCCAAACTTGTGCACACTCTTTTTTTGTTTTTTCACTTTTATTAACCTACAATCTTAACACAAACACATTAAAAATATACATTCACCTGACAGATTTTTAGGTCACAACTATGAAAGAAGAGACAAGAACATAAGACAAACAAAAAGACAATAACAAATCAACCCTCAGGGGTCTGCTACACATTATATTTAATCTCATGATATAATTTAGTTGTTTTGATTACTTGTGCACCTCATCTGACAAATTCACTCCATTTCCAAAAATAAAAATAACCACATCTCCATTTCTTAAACATTTCTCTTCCTTCTTCAACCACAAGCTACTATTTTAACATTAATGCTATGTAGGCTGCTGCGTTAAACTTAACAAAGGAAGCTAAACAATACATATGTAGCCTACACCATATTATTAATACAATATAAGGGTTTGCGACAACAGAGAACATGTTTACGTTGTCACTAACACATGTAAACTCACCATTTGGAACACAGTAGAAGTCTACGAAAGTTCGCGACCGCCTCTTTAGTCTTCACCCAGTGTTCTGTTTGCATGACAGCGTCCTCGTCCATTCTGGAAAAATATTTCACGTGTTTTTCTGTCTTTTTCAAACGTTATTTTCGATCCGTGCAAGTTTACAAAAACACATCAACTTACTTCCTGACTGCTCACATCTCCCGCCAAACATTTGCGGAAGTGTCCTACAGCTACGTAACCAGCGTGATGACGTAGCCCCGCCCCTAACAATATAAATAGATAAAATGAAGTAAAATAAAATAAAATATTTACATGCACGTAAAGCATTGAAAATGAATGGTTGTAGCGAAATTATATTAAACTAAATGAAATATTTACAAGTTAGTAAACAATTACAAATAATGTTTGAAGCTAAAATGCATATAATACAGTGTAATTAAATTAAATGTTAAGGGGTAAAATTAAAATAAAACGGAGATGAAAAATTTAAAAATAAAATTAATAAAATAAAATGCTAATTATCAAAACATTAAATAAGAACATAAATAAATAAATACATGAATAAATAAAAAAAATAAAAAGTAGGTCAGTACTTTCACAATATTCACACTGACATTTGTGTATGACTGTTATGCCATTAAATAAATAAATAAATAAAGGTTGGGATGTAAACTGTCAGAACTTACATCTCCCACTGGGTTCATCTACATTTGTTTTGGTTATTTGCATTTAACACACTACAAATCTATGAATCTGCCAAGGATTTATTTTTTATTGAACTAAATATTATAGCACACTACAGTAGATATGTTGCAAGTTTATGAGGACCTGTGAAATTGCTTTTGAACATACCTCACTAGAAAATAAGAAATGTATTTCAGTGTATTGTCATAATGCTACTCAGTAAGCCTTAAAGCTTTGTGTGACCAGCCTATTAAAAAAAAAAAAAAAAAAACACACAAGACAAATGAACAAAACATGCATTTGAAAAATAGCTTTATTAGATTTATAAAAAATAGGCTTGATATATTAAGACACATATAAGAACATGTGACATTGGTGCATTAAGCAAGGGATGGTCCATTAAATATTCATTATATTCACTGTAAATAAAAGTTATACATTATGCCCTTAGAGAAAGTGTTAGTGAGCAAGTAGAAAAGTGCATATTGAGGATGTTCTTCTTTGTGTTCATACTTCATTTGTGAAAATGTATCCAGTAGGCAGCAGTGAAAAATTACCTCTTTAGAAACATTGCGTATTAACTTCATTAATGATGATTCATAATGACGTACAGTAAAGAAAATATGTCCTTTTATTGTCATGGTATAACAGTGTGATTATTAACAGAATCCCTCCCACAGAAAGAAATTAACACCCTACAGGATTTCATTTATCCTTCAGAAATAATAAGATCCAGAGAATTAAAAGTGAACATTGCATTTGTGTTAAAGTTAATGTTGCGGTCAGATAATTTCCTTATTTTATATTGTTGATGTGTGAAGTTGTGTTTTGCTGAAAAACAAGTTAACATTATATGAGTCTGGATAGTTTTAAGAATTGGCAAAACTGGCAGAACTTAAATGGTTCTTTTTTTACCTACAGTATTTCATATTGGATAGGTTCACAATAAACAAATAGAATTCTTCATTTCACAGTGAGCATGGAGGTATTATAGCAGTCAGTTCTATGTTTCCACTTCTTTAACAGAGCCCAGGTCGTCAAATTCTTCTTCGTTGTCAATCGGTACGGTCTCCATGCCGATCTTCCCCATGGCGAAGTTGATAAAGACCTGAAAGCATTCAGATTCAGATTCAGATTCAGATTAAGAAAACTTTATTTAATCCATACGGCAGTGTTTTTCAATCTTGGGGTCAGGACTGCATGTGGGGTTGCCTGGAATTCATAAGGGGTCACCTGAAATTTCTAGTAATTGATAAAATTTGTTTTTTAAAAATTATAATAAAAATCTGTTTTATTGATTCAATATATATTTTATTATAATTACAACACTACAGATTTTTCCTAATAAAAATCATGTTAAAATAAAATGCAGGATATAATATCTGACAGGGCATATCTTGATTGACCCAATCATGTGACCTCATGCTTCAACCTACCCGGATACAGTCACAGTCAGAAAATCAGACCAAACAGAGAATGGAAACATTTCTTCACCCGTCTGGCCACACTAAGACATCTCTAAGGGGAAAATGTCTGGGGTCGCTAGAAATTTGTGATGTTAAAATGGGGTCACGAGCCAAAAAAGGTTGGGAACCACTGCCATATCGGCAATTCATTTGCAGCTTACCACAGACATCAGTCAACATTCAAAGTGCAACGTGACAAACAAGAATCAGTATGCAACTAGAAAAGCACTCGGAGAGCGCAGACCTCTGCCAAGGCAGATCAGCCCCCCCCATCACCACCAAAATTTAATCATTTGTTCCTTGTGTCTGTATCAACATTTCCTGAAAATTTCATCCAAATCCGTCCATAACTTTTTGAGTTATCTTGCTAACAGATGAACAAACAAACACACAAGACAGACGACAGACAGAAAAACCCAGATGAAAACATAACCTCTACTGTTTCACTTGGCGGAGGTAAATATAAGATCAATGGAAGGCCACTACAAATAGATGAATTAAATAATCAACTAGAAAAGCACTCAAAGAGCGTAGACCTCCGCCAAGACAGAGCAGCCCCCCCACCCCCCGATCACCACCAAAATTTAATCATTTGTTCCTTGTGCCAGTATCAACCTTTCCTGGAAATTTCATCCAAATCCATCCATAACTTTTTGAGTTATCTTGCTAACAGACGAACAAACAAACAAACAGACAGACAGACAGACAGACAGACAGAAAACCCCCGATGAAAACATAACCTCCACCACTTCACTTGGCAGAGGTAAACATAAGATCATTGGAAGGCCACTACAAATAGATGAATTAAGTAATCAACTAGAAAAGCACTCAGAGAGCGTAGACTTCCGCCAAGACAGAGCAGCCTCCCCCGATCACCACCAAAATGTAATCAATTGTTCCTTGTGCCAGTATCAACATTTCCTGAAAATTTCATGAAAATCCGTCCATCATTTTTTGAGTTATCTCACTAACAGACAGATAATCAAACAGACAGACAGACAGACAAACCCTGATGAAAACATAACCTCCGCCGTTTCACTTGGCGGAGGTAATAAATATCAATGCAGTTTAAAAGAGTAAAAGACTTGCATTCAGTGATAATTTAAGTGTGACGACAATATAAAAGGCAGGTCTCTCCAAATGTATTCATCTTCTTAATCTGCTGGTCATTTCCCCCTGCAGACTCCCTCCCCTCTCTTTTGTTTTGCCCATGGTATCTTCCAATCCCAGAGCCCCAGAAGGGCAGTGGTTGAAGAATATCAGCTCTGGCTGCATATAAAGCTCATGGATTCTCTCCCCTAACTCATATTCCATTTATTCTCCCTTAGGCATACCCTCTGTCAGTCTCCCTCTCCCTCTTTTAAACTTTTTCAACTGAATGTTTCACTCCCACACAGCTTTTCTTCTGTCCCTGCCTCCCCTCGCCCTCCCCTTTTTTTTTTCTCCTCTTTTTCACATCTCATGTCCCTTCTTTTTATGTACCTCAGCACCATCTACCCACCCCTACAAAACCCCACGCTAGCTCTCCTGCTCCCTCTCCCATACTCTGTTTATGTCCTGTCTTTTTTTTTTTTTCTTTCCTCACCTCATCCAGTGTGGTCTGGCTCACAGAGAAGTGTTTGATCTGCAGAGCATTTTTGTTGGACTCCAGCTGGTCGAAGATGTCAGCAACCCCTCCTGGTGCAACTGGTACATGGTACTCCACCATAGTAGAGTGCTGGTCCTGTGTATTGGGAAAGAAAGCACAAATAGGGAAAACATGGAGGGTGTGCTATCAAAAATGTAAGAAAGTACATCTCCAACTTATTCTAGAGTATGTGTTGAATTTCTAGGCCTAATGTGACGACTTGCTGTGGAGCTGCCACTTTCTGTTTTTATTTGCATGGATGTTTGCATCATGAAGACCTTGTATTTTCTTAGGTTGCATTAAAAATTATGTCAGCAAAATATATCTGACAGACTGAGCATGCTGCCTGAACATGTTCTGAGTTAATGCCTCTCCGTGAAGCTTAAGGGAGAAAAAAAAAAAAAAAAAAAAAGCTTTCACACATACAGACATCTTGCTACTTCCATCAAATTTATTGCAAGAATCCACAACAATATATGTGCTGTCATTTCTCTACCAAATTCTCTCAAGCTGGGAAAACTCACCTTGAGATAAGTGCTGGGGAATCGACGCTGCATGAAGCCAGTGATTGCTTCTGCGTCACAGGAGGCCGCAGCCAAGTACATCTTTACAGTGAACCCGCTGCCGAACCTGCAGAAAGGAGATTTTATGAACAAAGCACAGTGTTATTACATGTCTGAAGGGTGTGAATATGTGGGGTGTGTGTGTGTGTGGGGGGGGCGGGTGTGGGCTACTCTTACAAGTAAAAGTGAGCATTCAGTTGCACAAAGGACCACAGAGGAGAATAGAGGGGTTGCTAGTGTTAGGTGGATAAAGCCAGTAATAGCTGGATTGGAGGATAAGCAGAGGTCACTCACCTGTTCTTAATGTGCTGCAGGGAGCCCAGGCATCGGAACTGACCTTTCACCATGATGGCAAGACGGCTGCACAGTGCCTCACACTCTTCCATGCTGAGACACGAAAAGACAAAGGAAGAAAGATAAAATATCACATTAAAAGCTGAGCTAAAAAGAAAATATATTTAATAGACGCACTAACTTTTTGTTTATCATATAATGTGGAAAAAACACAAAAAGCTAGAATGCTCATTAGCTCTGTGGCCTCTTAAAAATACTTATGCATGCAATTTAATGTATCCGTATTTGTGATTCTATCGATTCTTTCTTTCATTATTCAGGATCCTCATTAGCTGTACCATAGCTACAGCTATTCTTCCTGGGGTCCTTACAATAACATTTACAACTAGTCAATGCAAATAACATACAATATAATCATACAAAACAATTTTTCACATACTACATAACATGAAAGAAAATAAATAACAGACAAAATACAGACACGCTGTAAAAAAAAAAATCTTGTTGTTTTTACAGAAAAAAACTGGCAGCTGTGGTTTCCAGAACAATACTGTAAAAAACACATCCAACTGTAAACATATTTACACAGTAACATTTAGATTTAACATTTTAAACATGTATATTTAACTGGTAAATGGACTGCACTTATTTAGCACATTTTCTACACCTTCATGGTGTCCAAAGCACTTTCCAAAACCACCAGGTCCGACTGGGAGTAATTTAGGGTTCAGTGTCTTCCATGGACACTTTAACATATGGACAGTCGGAGCCAGGATTTGAACCACCAACCCTTTGGTTATTGGACGAGCCGCTCTACCAACTCTACCAACCCATTAATGTATAAATTTAAAATGTTACATTGTTAAATGTTTACTTTTTTATAACTTTTTTCTATGTATATATATAAAAAAGAAAATACGCCGTTATTTCAACATTATAGTTTTGCAATTTAAACGGCACCACATTGTATTTCAATTTACAGTTTTATTTTCTAAAAACAATAGAAATACATAATTTCTACATACAAATCTGGTTTTGTTCACATACTCTTCCTATAAGAACTACAGCTACATTTGATTCAATCGTTAACACAAAAATCTTTTCAAATAAACAACTTTGCATTGTATTGTCACTTACAGTTTTTTTATGTTGTAATTTTACAACTTTTTGGTGTTAATTTTACAGTCATTTTTTACAGTGCAAGACAGCTCCTTTAGGTCAGCAGCGGTAATAGTATATACAGTACATATATTCAATTAGCCCAAGTATCAATCATTTATGGTTAATAGATGCTTCTTGACTGATTTCTTAAATTTCATTTTACAGTTTTCTTGTGTGATGTGTTCCAGTAGTTTGCTCCATTCTGGCATAGCTCTGTATATTACAATTTGTTTCACTGCATTTGTTCTTGGTTTGGGTAGTGTAAAATTACCTCTGGTTGCCTGCCTGGTTGCAAAGCTATGTCTATCTGAACTAAAACAAACATTTTTGTACAAGATGGATGTTTTTTTTTTTTTTGTTCTAAAAATACTTCTAAAGAAAACCAGTAGTGAATAAAGTAATCTTTTTTTTTTTTAACAGAGAGCCAGTTCAAGTGGTTATGCATCACAATAACATTTGTTCTGTAGCCGCACTGCAGTGCAGTGTGAGCGGCTCTATTTTGTGCAATTTGCAACTTTTAAATATTTTCTAGTTTTGTATTTGACCATACTGCTAGACAGCAATCGATTAATTTGGCATATGATCCACTTGAAACAAATAAAAAGCAGCAATTTCCAAACCCATAAAGATCCGGTGCTACTTTTGTGTTAGTTTCCCCCCAAATTTTTCACTCTATTTAACCTTTCTCAAGGGATTTATCAGCCATTTATCATCATATTATCCTCTTCAGTTTGCATTTTTTTTTCAGTAAAAATCTGGTATTTTCCTATATTTGTTTTACTGATCATGTACTTTAATCATCATACCGAGATTACATTTGAGGCTTATGATACCAAAAAGAGAAAACTTGAGAAAAAGTGACTTTTCCAGTAAAATATATCATTAACTGAACATAAATCAGGTGTGTCCCACTGCAATATTTGGAGTGAGTCCACAGAACACACACCTCAACAAGAATTTTAAGAGCATCATTGCCTTCACAACTTTAATAGCTCGTCGGCTCATTCTACTTAAATGGAAAGACAGAAATCCTCTGACATTCAACCTTTGGATTAAAGACCTTATGAACTATCTGACATTAGAGAAAATAAGATATACCACAAGAGTCAATGCAGCCAAATTCTATACAATGTGGCAGCCTGTCTTATTATATATTAAAAAGATGGACACAAACAATTTCTCATTGTACCTAAGGATATATATATATATATTTATTTTTTATTTTATTTTATTGAATTGATTTTATTTCATGTACTCATTTTGGATGTGTATGTTCACATATTTTTGTTGGAGTATGAGGTGCATCAGGGTTGGGACTGTTAGAGTGGGGATACATAACTATGTTGTTATATTTTATATACATTCAATTGTACTGTTATGATTGTTACAACATAAAAAATCAATTAAAAAAAAAAACTTTGGAGAATAAATCAAGTGTCTACATCCACTGTCACTAATTAAACTCCACGGATTTCACTGGTGAATCAATGTTGTAGAAGATGACGGTGTTTCCACGGTAACTATGGAGCCTCTGAACGTCCAAATGGGTCATATCTGATGACCATGAAAAGACGACAAACTGTATTTTACACCAATTATTTACACGTTTTGATAGGATTAGTGGATCAACAGGTACTAAAAATTTTTAGATCAGTAGATGCTTTGGGTCTTTATGGGTTAATATTTATGTGAAATGGCCTGTGGAACAATGTTATATCTGTATTTTATTTACATTTAGCATTAAAGCTGCTTGGCTAATAATTGTATTTCAGTCCATTTACAGGGAGTCTTTGTTGTCTGCTTGCAACAAAATTGTCTGGTTTGTTCACTCTGAGCTGCGATGAGTTTGTGTCAGCCAATGTTTCGCTACCATTATTGAAACGACAACTTCAGACAGTGAAGAATTACAGTACATCTACAGAGCTACTGCGACTGGAAAACTCCAATGTACAGAGAGTCTTGTATTTTTGTAGGATAACATTAGAGACCTGATATGTTATTAAGAGGAGTGTAGAAATGCTTCGGAGTAATGCAACTGTAGCGAGATAGATTATACTATGATGGGCCATCAGTCTATGTAATTAATACAAAGAAAAACAGCAGCTGTGCAAAATCTATCTGTGACATTCATCTTGTCACAGATATATGGTGAATACTTCAGGGAAACATCGGAAAACACAGTGTTTATGTAAACAGTGAGCAGATTTGCTTTGGCTTCTTGTAAGACTTTTCTGCAAATATTACAATGTTATCCGTCTTACAAAAAGATGAGATTTTAGTCCAACAACAATAACAAAAAGCTATCACACTGTAGAGTAAGCCTGTCATAGTTATCTTGTTACTAGTCTATATTTTACAAGATGTGGGAAAAATTGCAAGTCAGATTGTGGATCATCATTCTAGTCAGATAGCTCATCCCTACTGCCAGACTCAAAACATTTAAAGGTTTAAATAATGGAAATATTAAAATGTAGTCGTGATTTTTTTGAAGTCTGTCTGAGAGATTCAGGCTTTCTATGTTGGTCAAAGAGGAAAGCATCAGTAAAAATGAGTATAATTCTAACCTGTGAGAGGTGAGAACCACAGCACATTTCCCTTTTACTTCTTCAGAGATGATTTTCCACAGGTGTCGTTTGGTACGAGGGTCCATGCCAGAGCTTGGCTCATCCTGAGGAGAGAGGATGCATTAGAAAAAGCAAGAGCAGAGTGTTTGAAGGAAAGATTGCGAGGCTGCAACGTAATTGCAAAATAAGAAGGGAAATGGGAAGCACGGTGTTACAGATAAAGCAAAGAGGAATAGAACACAAAAGACGAAATTGGACATGAGCGGAAAGTCAACACAAGAAAAAAACACAAACAGAAAATCTACGAGCGTATAGGCAAACTATGAGGACGTGCAGCTACGTGAAAAGGATGGATAATAAGAAGAGGGAATGTAATGGAGGCATAAGGTATAAACAAAGTTAAATGATAAAAGGGAAACCCACTTTTCGGTTAAGCCTAAAGATGCAGACTAATTAACTATATGAGACGTGTGAAGTCTTGGGGATCGATATCTACTTTACTTCAAAGAACCTTTCAAGAGTGTACAGTTAGTTTAGTTGTTTGTTGTCTGGTGGCCAGTTAGCCGCTGTGTGAAAGTGTATCAATACCAGAAGCAGAATTTGTGGGTGTCCAACAAGAGCCAGAGCTGTAGAAAGCTTCCTGCGGGTGCCACAGCTGTAACCGTCAGTGATGATATTTCGATGGTAAGTCAACTCCAGTCTCTTCAGTAGGTAGTTCACCACCTACGAAGCACACGAGACGGGGGGGGGCGGTTAGAAGATGGACGAAGAAAATACAAAAATATGCAATATGTGGCAAAAAAATAGTGACTCTTAATATAAGTATTGTGTTTTAGAGCAATAATTTACATATTCAATTTTCTAAGCAACATCAACCAACTTTATTAGATAGATAGATAGATAGATAGATAGATAGATAGATAGATAGATAGATAGATAGATAGATAGATAGATAGATAGATAGATAGATAGATAGATAGATAGATAGATAGATAGATAGATAGATAGATAGATAGATAGATAGATAGATAGATAGATAGATAGATAGATGCTTTATTTACCCTGAGGGAAAATCAAGAATAACCTGAACAAATATAAATAACCTGAAATGTTTTAAGAAAAAAAAGTTCAATTTTAGCAAAATAATAGATTCACTGTCATCTGTAAATTGTGTTAAAAATAAGCTGAGACATAATATTCTTGAAATTGCACTTATTTTTCGAAACAAATGTCAGGTTGTAAATGGTTGTTGAGGTTATTCATATTTTCATAATGGAACTTTTTGTGTAGGCTAGCAATTTATTTTTCTGTTTGTGTCTTTATTATTATAGGCTATGTCACTTTTACTTTTATGGCTATGTCACTTTTATTCTTATTCTTATTTTTCTTATTACTTACATTTTTTTTTTTTTTTTGCACTACCATTCTATCTTTATTTGCACTATTGTATATATGTTTGTTCACTGTAATGTGAAAAAAGTCAAGTACCATTATAACAATATGAATAACCTCAACAACCATTTACAAACCTGACATTTGTTTAGAAAAATAAGTGCAATTTCAAGAATATTATGTCTCAGCTTATGATTAGCACAATTTACAGATGACAGTGAATCTATTATTTTGTTAAAATTGAACTTTTTTTTCATAAAACATTTCAGGTTATTTATATTTTTTCAGGTTATTCTTGATTTTCCTTCAGGGTTAATCAAATATCTATCTATCTATCTATCTATCTATCTATCTATCTATCTATCTATCTATCTATCTATCTATCTATCTATCTATCTATCTATCTATCTATCTATCTATCTATCTATCTATCTATCTAAATCTAATCCATTAGTAAATTAAATACAAGAAAATACATGATTTTCTCTGAATAATACACAAAATACAGAGGATAATATTATAACAAATGGTGATGAATTGCTTAAGAAAGGTTCAATCTAGAGAAAAACTCATTTGGGAACTGACACAAAAGTAGCACTGGGTCTTTATGGGTTAAAATAAATTCACTTTCGTTTTATCTCAAGTTTCCTCTGTAAACTTAAAAGGCTTATTGTAAGGAAATGACAAAACCAGTTACTATTTGCAAGTAATTATACAATAATGAAAACATAATTATGAAAATTACATTCCTACACAGTGCACTTTAAATCAATTAAACTGATGTTTGCCCCTGAAATAGGTTTATGTGTTGGAGGAAGGAAAAGAAAACATCCAACTCCCGTGTGTCAGCTGAAAACTGTTAATCAATGAAGTAGCAATGTCATGGTCTGGCAGTTATCCGCTCTAAGTCAGTAGGTTTAATGATTTTTCCACATGACCGCCTGTATGACCATCACAAAACCAAAGAATTTCATGAGAGCCTTCTACAAGCACTCCAGCGTATGATCATAGTAGAAAAAAGATTCAACGTGAGCTTATCAGAGGCCAAAGCGTCCCTACTCTTCATTAGCTATGTGGTAATAATGTGCATTTCCATTAAGGCCTCCTCCTATTGCATCCAGTAAAAGCTACAAAGCTAATAACTGAGGTGTTTATCTGTCCTTCTTCCATGCATATTTAATTTTGTTTGTACAACAATGATGGCTTTACTTGATGACTTTATTTACTCTTAACTCCACGTTGCCCTGTGGCTGAAGGTTTTAGAGAAAGGAAACTGATGGAGCTTAATATATGTTAGTGAGCATCAAATTATCAACCGCATTCAAATGAAAACAGGAATCAAAACACATAAAACAGCTCATAACCAATTTAACCTCTAAATTCTTAGAAATCTCCAGGCATGACTGTTAATCACATGAAATAGTGTGCTGTAAATACCAGTTCATTTCCAAATAGCTTGAGGTGATTTCCCAACAGTAAACTCTATCCGATTTCTCATCAGTTGGCAAGTGCGAAACTCAGATCAATGGACCTTGCCAATTCAACAGATAGCTTAGTTCCCTTAGATTCACTGCTCTTTTTTTTTTTTTTTTTTTTTCCTATGTAAGAGGATTTGCCGTTAGCGTCAATTTTGCATTCTGATTCGGAGTTTACTGATGCAGGATATTAGAACACTGCGTAGCAAATTGCACATCAGACAAAACCACAGTATCAGCATCTGCATTTAAATGATTAGAATGGGCAGCATAACGTATTCCTGACAGGTTCAGATCAAAATATGTTGAGGTTTTTTTTTTTTTTTATGTTCTGTAATAAAAGCCCTTTTCTATCACCTTTGATGTAACAGCTCATTAAGCCTGACAAAACCATGTCAATGTGAAATGACCCCATTAAGGCTTGTCTCATTATCTGCAGCTAGGGAACTGTCAGTAGGAGACAACATAAGAGGGACTCTATATATAACCCCATCTTTGTGAATTAGCCTGACACTGATGCGGTGGCCATTACAACCATTGTTGTCCCTATTCTGACCAGAGAAGTGGAGCTGTAACAACAGCAGCGTTAGTGATTAGGCAGATGGATCCATTTCTGTGCCTCACTGTCTGCATCTATGTGTATACAGGGTGGGGAAGCAAAATTTACAATATTTTGAAGCAGGGATTGAAAGACAGTGTATGACCAATTAGTTTATTGAAAGTCATGAGAATTTATTTGCCACAAGAAAATTGACATAATAGAAAACGTTTTTATTCTACGTGTCCTCCTTCTTTCTCAATAACTGCCTTCACACGCTTCCTGAAACTTGCGCAAGTGTTCCTCAAATATTGGGGTGACAACTTCTCCCATTCTTCTTTAATAGTATCTTTAAGAAAGTCGACATTGCTGTGTGATGTTCTATTGGTAGCATGTTCTAAAAAACCCTAAATAGCAGAATCCAGAGGGTTTAGATCTGGGCTAGAAGGCGGCCATAAACATGATTCCCAAAAATTGCTAAAGTTGGATTTGTTGCTGTTGTCAACAAGTGTTTTGGTGTTCTTGTGTAAGATTTTAACTTCACATCATATTTTACTGCATTTCTAACGGTCTTGTTGTCTACCTCAAGTTCAATTGCCATTTTTCTCATGGATTTGGTTGGATCCTTTAGGAGTTTGGATTTGAGAGCTTTAATAAAAGCTTTGGTATGTTTTTTGTTGCTTCCTCCACTTCCAGATTTCCCGTAATAGTTTGGCTCATACTCATTCTCTTCTTTACATTATAAACAGTCTTTATGGACACTCCAACTATTTTTGAAATCTCCTTTGGTGTGACGAGTGCATTCAGCAAATCGCACACTCTTTGACGTTTGCTTTCCTGATTACTCATATGGTCAAAAGTTTCTGAAAAGGTATGGATAATAGTGTTAGGTATGATTATGACATCAATATATGTTTGGTTTCAAAACAATTGACGTAGTCCCTGCTGAGAAAAAACAACTCAATGTTCATTGTAAATTTTGCTTCCCCACCCTGTATGTGTTTTGTCTATGTAAGTGTTGTTGCGAACATGTGTGCATTCTATTCACACATGACAAAAATTGTTAGGGACAATCAACGTTTTTGTGCTCCTACACTGTAAGTTGTAAATTGGTGTAAAATTGGTGCAGACTTTTCTGATGCCAGTAGCAGTAGTGAAAGAAAGGCACACTCTGTAATCACCAAAGAAGCAAGATTGATTAGTTCTCAGAATGATAAATGAGATGAATGGGGCTGAAGTGACATGTCAAATGAGATCCTCTCATCAACAAGGAATCGTTTAAATGTAAATTCGTCTGCGCTGAAACGCACAGCATCAGCTTAATTCGAAAGTTTGGAGTGCGCGAGCTGACAACCTTTTTTTTTTTTTTTTTTTTTTTACATTTTTGAAATACAGTTTTACGGCTTTCAGTACGCATCACTCAACACTTCGCATCCTCTGATTCAGTATGCACAGAAAGCGTCGACTGTTACTAGTCCTGCAGGGAGAGTGCACCTTTGAATTCATATCAGATCTTGTGTCATTTGGTAGACGGCACCGTCACTAGCCAGAGTTTTGAAAAGCAGTATCTGCAGCTCAGCCTTACCCTGCGTATTTCTCTCTTTGAGATACCGTGAACGCGAGCATAGAAATACAAGTGTTCCTCCCCGGTGAGTAGATCATCCAGAGCATCCACCTGGGGACAGTAACCGATGTTAATTCCCTGGTTACGGCACTCCATGATGTCCACCAATCGTCTGGGGAGACACACAAACATTTTCTTAAATTGCATCCACCACATGGTACATAAAAGACAGACAAGTAGTGTATTCAAGTGGACCTGCTGGCTATAGTGCACTTTGCTGGAAGCTGCCACTTTACAACTTAACAAAGTGGGAATTGACAACAAAACTTAAGAGTTCAATCATAGTTCATACACAGTATAAACAGGAGCTGCTCTTTGTTTATTCCCAATACCATAGGTTAAATTTGTGGCTGATCCAAAGCAATAACACTGCTAATTTGTTTAATTTGTGATATGCAAATTGAATTTAGCTCAGATTTATTAGACAGCGCAGCTCTGGCATGTGGAGAAATCCAATAAAGCTTTGTTCTGTATTTGTTTGCTTCTGTTTGGTCTCATCCCTACTGCATAGTGTTTTATTACAACATTCATTCATTCATTCATTCATTCATTCATTCATTACCAAGGAACGGCGGAGGTTATGTTTTCATAAGGGGTATGTCTGTCTGTATTTTTTGTCAGTTAGCAAGATAACTCAAAAAGTTATGGACGGATTTGGATGACATTTTTAGGAAATATTTATACTGGCCCAAGGAATAAATGATTAAATTTTGGTGGTGATCCGAGGGAGGGGCGTTTGGGGGCAACTGATCTGCCTCGGCGGAGGTCTGCGCTCTCTGAGTGCTTTTCTAGTTGATTTATTTATTTATAACATGCAAAGAAACAAAATAAAACAAAACAAAGCAAATTAAGACATAAAACAAAACTAGAAGCACTCGGTTTAAAATTCTGGTTTTATACATATATATATATATATATATATATATATATATATATATATATATATATATATATATATATATATACATATATAGTCACTGTAGGGTCGAAACCTTTTAAGTCCATTTTTGGTCTTTCTTTTATTTTGATGTATTTTGTCACTGTAGGGTGGAAACCTCATACAAGATAAAAATGTAAGGAAAGTAAAATAAGCAACAAAGAAACTCTATATACATATTTCAGGAAATGTTGATATTGGCACAAGGAACAAATGATGACATTTTGGTGGTGATTGGGGGGGGGCTGATCTGCCTTGGCGGAGGTCTGCGCTCTCTGAGTGCTTTTCTAGTTTATTTATTTATTTATTTATAACATGCAAAGAAACAAAATAAAACAAAACACAGCTAATTAAGACATAAAACAAAACTAGATGCACTCGGAGAGCACAGACCTCCGCCAAGGCAGACCCCCCCCGATCACCTCCAAAATTTAATCATTTGTTCCTTGTTCCAGTATCAACATTTCCTGAAATTTTCATCCAAATCCATCCTTAACTTTTTGAGTTATCTTGCACACGGACAGACAGACAGACAAACAGACAGACACACAAACCAACGCAGGCCAAAACATAACCTTAAAGGTAAAAACATTTAAATGAACAGAATCTATCTTCAAGTACATGCAAGTCTGAATTTTGCACAGTTGAAAAGGAGTAGGAAGAAGTATAAACTTATTTAATCCTACCCCTCAAGTGCTTTTACACCCTTATCACTAACTTAATACAAGAATAAAACAATACATTTTTCCTAACAGAAGAAGAGGAAGATATCTAAGTATATAAATGCCCTAGAATGTGATGAACAGCTTACCCGTCCCTGTCCCTGATCTGTGCTGTGCCATCAGTGGGGCTAACATCTCCTGTCAGCATCTTGAAAGTGGTAGTTTTTCCAGCTCCATTCACTCCCAGCAGACCAAAGCACTGTAAACAAAGACTTATTAGTAACCCTTAAACACTTTACAACTCTAATATAACACTATGATAAGCTTTTTCACATACTATAAATGTTTAGGTCAATAATCCAATCCACTAACCCATATAGGAGAAGAATAATGTAGTACAAGTTTGGTCAAAAACTACCTTTTTTCTCTCTTTTTTTTTTTTTTTAAATAATCAACTGTTTTTATTGATTTTAAATCTCAATTTGCAAAAGTAAACACACACATTCAACATTACAATTACAAACATTACACAACAACAAGTGTACACTACACCTACATTACAAACAAAAAAAACACCCCTTTGCCCCCCTCCCTCCCCACCCTTATTCCCCTCCTTGTGGGACACACAGTTTAGAATTAGAAGTAAAAACCAAGTAACTGAGTAAACAGAGTGTTAATCAGGATTACAAACAGGACATATACAGGGTGGGGAAGCAAAATTTACAATGAACATTTAGTTGTTTTTTCTCAGCAGGCACTACGTCAATTGTTTTGAAATCAAACATATATTGATGTCATAATCATACCTAACACTATTATCCATACCTTTTCAGAAACTTTTGCCCATATGAGTAATCAGGAAAGCAAACGTCAAAGAGTGTGATTTGCTGAATGCACTCGTCACACCAAAGGAGATTTCAAAAATAGTTGGAGTGTCCATAAAGACTGTTTATAATGGAAAGAAGAGAATGACTATGAGCAAAACTATTACCAGAAAGTCTGGAAGATACTATTAAAGAAGAATGGGAGAAGTTGTCACCCGAATATTTGAGGAACACTTGCGCAAGTTTCAGGAAGCGTGTGAAGGCAGTTATTGAAAAAGAAGGAGGACACATAGAATAAAAACATTTTCTATTATGTCAATTTTCTTGTGGCAAATAAATTCTCATGACTTTCAATAAACTAATTGGTCATACACTGTCTTTCAATCCCTGCCTCAAAATATTGTAAATTTTGCTTCCCCACCCTGTAGTTACCATAGATGAAAGTCTCAAAAGTCATGACAGCAGTTTCGTTACATCTTCTGCAGCTTTTTTCCACATCTCCAATGTTCTAAGCTTAGCGTTATTAATACGGGCTGATGACCACTCCAGATAGATCACCTCGAGAAGGGCTTGTAGCCAATGTTTTACTGATAACTGGTGGGTTGAGAGCCACCTCAAAACTATATATTTTTTTTTTTGCTGCTGTCATGCCAGCCAACCAGAGCTTACATTCTGTCTCAGTGAACTTAAATCTGGAGTCATCATTTAAAAGATGAAGTGCAGGTTTCAGTGGGAGCTTCCTCCCTATCAGATGAGACACCTTATCTACAACCGCAACCCAGAACCTTTGTACATCCGCAACAGTGTACCTGTGGTGCCCTGATTTTTCTTTTTTGTTTCCACATAACATTTACGCTTCCTATACGCAGAAGCTCCGCATTATGATTTATGTCAAGTGCTCACTGGTGGCGCCACCGTTACTGCAGGGACAAAGTCAAACTGAACATAATTTCAGTGGTCGTACAAGAATGGATCGCTGGAATGACCCGTCGCATGACAACAAATGTCAGTTATGGAGTGGAGTATTGATCTTGTTTACTCTAGAAAGAAAACAGTATTATACATACAGCTTTTGACCTGCTTTTACCTGTGAGAGCACTTTAATGACATTCAGCCTGGGCCAGCGTTGTCTTTTTTTAGCCAAGCTGGTGGCATGTGGATGTCAGTCAGTGTCTGTCAGTCTGTGTCAGTCTGTCTGTCTGTCAGTCTGCCTACCATTTGATTTGGACAAAAATATCTAAACACCTATGGGAAGGAGTGCCATGAAATGTTGGGCAGAAACACAGAAAATGAACAAACTTGTTCTAACACTTTTACAACATAACATTAACTATTAGTGTGAGTTCAAGTAAGATTCGCAGGTGATATCTTTAGTACAATTAGCTCTATGTGGTGTTTAAGGCTGACAAAAGTAAAATAACTGCAAACTGCACTATATATGGACTCAAAAGACTCAAGTACAGTTTTCATCCACAAGTGGTTAACCCTTTCATGCATGAATTATGAGAAGCTTATAGTTGAGTTTTTGGGTTTTTTTTGAGTGTTTTTATTCCTCCTTAGGCATGAAAAAACCAATCAGATTAAGGGTTTTTTTCATAGATTTACAAAAATGTCCACTCAGCTACACCATGAATTTTATTCTTGAAGCAAAGAAACGTGTATTTAAAACCCAATATGATAAAGTGATATGAAAACAGTGAAATGAAACCATGTTTAATGCAGCTGATCTGATGTTTTCTCACATTTCAACATATTCTAATATTAGTTATTACTCACTTCATAGAGATAATATGCAAAAAATAACAATTAACAATTGATTTCCACTCCAGAACCAATCAACAACAGCAACGTTACAGTAATGGTATGAATTGCAGTTTATGAGATGATGCATAAGCGTCTACTGTGTTGGCTGGTATGGAACTAAAACAACTAAACCCATGAATATACAAGAGAACAGCTGGAGAATAGCTGTCCACTGTAGTGACCACTATGCATGAAAGGGTTAAATGTAACCCCCCCAAACTAAACAAGTGGTACCAGGTACAGCAAATGCCACCCCTCGCATGTATTGTAGCTTATTTTGGCATCGATCCAGTTGATGTCATCATGTCTATATGTGTCGTGATGTCAGCATATCAGTTGCCTCGATATATGTGCCAAGTTTGAAGTAAATTGAAACAAAATTGATGTTTTTATAGACATTTGAAATTTCGACCATTATAAGTAAATGGGAAGATAAAGATTTTAAAAATTCCTAAAAAATTTGAACTTAGACCTACTTTTCCCATAATGTAACCACATCTATTCTGGGTAATCTATAAACTCCATTTGGTATGAATTCAACCAATAGTTTTGCTGCTACAGAAATGTGAAATTTTGCCCATTATAAGTAAGTGGGGGGAAAAAAAAAGATTTAAAAAATTCAAAAAAAGCTGAAACTTTGACCTATTCTTCCCAAAATGGAATGACATCTATTCTGGGTCACTGGCAATCTATACACCATTTTTTTTATGAATTCAACCAATAATTTTTCTGCTAGAGTGTTAACCAACAAACACACAGACAATACCCCTTGCCTCCCCTTCTGGTGGCGGGGTAATAACCATCACCCCCATTCTAATGGACAATACAATAAGTGCAATAATCACAACCCATGCACTTGTTTTTAATTTTACCTTGTATATGTCCTTCTTATTTATAGTATAAAGTTAGCTTTTTGTATATTATAGTAGTACTTAGTAGTATTTTAGTAGTATTTGTATATTTAACATTTTTTGTACATTGCCAATACTTTCCAGCATTTTGTGTGATATCTTTACGCAATCTTCTGCACATTGAGTGTTTGCTGCTAAAAACATTTTCATTATTCCTGTCACAGTGACAATAAAGATCTATTCTATTCTATTGTCTTTTGATCAGTAAAACATATGTTGTATATTAAGTGAATCTGTGGTGTATTTTAGCCTTACCTCTCCTGCTGGAATGCCCACAGACAGCCTCTTAACAGCATGGACCTTCTTTTTGAAGTGTTGATAGACCTTGGTTAGCTGGTTGACCTGCAGGATGTCTGATCCGGCTGCTCCACTGGCCACCCGGAGGTGTTCCGACGCCACATCCTCATCCTCATCCTCACAAGCCACCTGTGGCACTGGCTTTCGTCTGAAAATCAGGCGCCTGCCAATAGAACCATATTTTTAAAAATATGCTATGTGGGTAGTTCACAAGTGGAGACATTGTAAGGGATAAGCAGAACTCCGAAAAATAATAGAAAAAAATATATATAGGAGACCCAATATGCAACACCTTATGTTGGACCACTTTAATACGATAGGGCTGTGTGAGTATGCCACGTCAGATGAGACACAAACACTTGTAACTTCAGAAAATCCATGTAAAAGCTTGCATAAACATGTTGAATGCCATCTGTGCTACCAGGTGTATCAATCAGATTGTTAATAAATCATTAGGGGAAAAAAAAAACTATCATAAAACTACAAAATAACTGAACACATTACAGGCAACAGGTCTAAATTGTGTTTGTACCAGTAGGGATTCAGAAAGGGACAAAAACAGGGTGAATGTGGCGACACGTACCTGATTTTGCGTACGATGAACTTGTTGAGCAGTAGGCGAAGGGTGAAGAAGAGCACGCCTTCGATGAAAGAGGCAAGGAACATCCAGCCGAGGGTGTCGATGCAGAATGGGCTCTTGTAAGCGTCGATGCCGTAGCCGCTGAGGATCTGTACCTCGATGTCCTTTCTCGCTAACGTCATTAGTCCATTACCAAAGTTGAACTGAGGGAAGATTACGAAGACGTAGCTCAGCTTGTTGAAGATATTCAGGATGGCCTGCAGGAGAGAAGGACACAGAAGAAGAACGTGAGAAAAGGGGTGGGATGCAAGGATAGAAAAGTGAGTCTAAGGTGACCTGAGATCGCATCTTAACCCTTTAATGCTAAACGTATCACACAACCCCCCCCCCCCCACCGTTGTTTTTAATTGAATTTTTTACAGCAATAGTGCAGAAAAAATATGTAAACAACAGGAAGTGTGGCTTTTAAAAGACCAGAACATACATAAAAAACACACATACAAAACAACAAAAAAACAAAACAAACAAAAAAGATTATATATATATACATACGTTCCTACATACATACATATATACATATACACACATACACACACATACATATATACATCCATACATAGGCCTAGATATTAGATACTACTAGAACTAGATAAATTTAAAAAAATAAATAAATAAAAATAAAATAAACAAATAAAAACCTAATCAAATTAACACCAATGTAACCAAATGCATCATATTTGTTACATTAGTTTTGAAGCCCTCTACTTGATCAATGTGATATGTTTTTTTTTTCTTGAAAAACCTGATGCATACAATTAGATACATGTAATACACAGATAATCCACCAGG
This sequence comes from Sphaeramia orbicularis, assembly GCF_902148855.1. NCBI lineage: Eukaryota > Metazoa > Chordata > Actinopteri > Kurtiformes > Apogonidae > Sphaeramia > Sphaeramia orbicularis. Next base: position 18,861,145 of record NC_043977.1, read on the forward strand.
GGGAAGGAATTTGTTCACCAGAGGCCTTTCCAGTGACACTACAACATTGTCAGGAGGCAGAATGTTGCCAATTTTGCAAAGGAATTACCAATTTGTTAGACATTTTTGTGTTATATTATGTTTTTGTTAGTTCAGAAATAATATTTGAGCATTGAGACCCGATGTATCAAATACAATACAAAATTTAAACTCCTACATGGAAATTGATATTTGAAAAAAACTTTTTTTTTTTGGTTGTTCAGAAGGACCAATAAAGGCTCCAGTTTCAAAGAACTGGAATTTTCTGTCAGTGATTTAATGGTTCAGGCTTTACAGGGTTAAATTGGAATCTTCACTTTCCTGTCACTGGATATGTGAGGAATGTTTGCGCTCCTCCCTCCTGTCCTCTGCAACTTAATATCACCAGTGCTACAGGGACTCTCAGTATTAGTGTCAATAGGTTTCATTCAGCAATTAATGCAGAATCACACTTGTGTTTGGAGCAAAAAAAAAGAGAGACAGATTGAATAAGTAATTTATGCTAACCTCTGGTCTCATCACTGAAATCTGACTCAGAAAGTAGAGGATGGAGGTGGATGCGATGGTGTTAATGCTGATGAAGAGGTTGATGCACACGTAGGTGATGAAAGCCATCTCCGCATCCTTGAAGGCGCTGGATAAGAGATACATCCAGGGGAATGTGGCAAACCTGAAGAATTGACAATGACAGTGTACTTTAAACATAGCATGGAGTAAAAATAGCTCTGCTTACACTGGGAGCTCACTGAGATGAACACCAAGAACTCAAACAGCAAACAAATACACATAAATTGCCCATGGAAAAATTATACTTGTTACTAGTGCTGTCAAACGATTACAATTTTTAATCCGATTAATCACAGTGTTGTCGATTAATTTCAATTAATCACGATTAAATATTATTCATTTTTAATCTATATTAATCATGTTTCATTTTGTATGAGCAGACTCAAGAAAGACAGGAATGTATATGCACTTAACACAGTGTTTTTCAACCTTGAGGTCAGCTGAAATTTCTAGTAATTGATGAAAATAAAATAAAATAAAACACTTAGTAATAAAAAATATATGGTGAGTTGAGAGAGACAATCCCAATATATAAAAGACATGACAAACTCTGAAGCTGAAACTGAAGCACTGTGGTACTGTTTATCTTTCAAATGTTCATTATGGTCGGTTTCAGATGCTGCAGCTCTTTCATAATTCATAGTTTGAATTCTTGTTTGTTCGGTATTAATTGTCAGCCTCGTAAATCCAAGCTGGACTGACTACATATCCTGAGCAAGGAAAATAAAATCCTCATTTTGTGCAGTAATCTACACCTGGCTTTTCTGCCTCCATCCATAATAATATACATTATACAGACTAAATGTGGTCTAAAATGGATGTTTATTTGCAACATAGTATAGCAAACTATTACATGATCAAAAACAAATTAATTTTAGCAAAAAAAAGTCTCTGTTTTGTCTGGGGTCGTTAGAAATTTGTGATGTTAAAATAAACCAAAAAATGCTGGGAACCACTGACTTAACGTGTTTGCCGCAAGCTAGGCGACGCGTTAGCTGAAGTGCTAGCAGAATCTCCGACTAACTATGCTTCGCTTTAATGTGATATTTTAAGCTGGAATTGCTTCGAAAAGAATGCTCCTTCCTGCAGAGTGTGGATAATACTTTATGTTGGTTGACTGTTCCATCTTGGGGTTTTTTTGTCCTCATATTTCCATCCAGAGGGCCAACGTGCTGTTTAGGATCTTCCATCTTTATGGGTTGGTTCTGCTGTCAGTCACTACCGGATTGAAGTATTATTTTAATTCGGATGGTTGTATTCTTGGGTTTAATCACATGTTAATCAGTACTGGTCAGGATTCTTTTGCGTCACTAGATTTTCTTTGCTTCACTGGTCAGTCGTTAATTTCTTAGGATAAGTCATATCTTGGTCCCATACTAAACTGAAAGACTTATGATTACAGGTGCACTTTTAAATACACATGCCCACAGACGATCGTAAACAACAAGAGATAAGAGGTAAACACGGTCATTATGGGTTTTGCATTGAGTTGAGGAATTACATCTGCTTGACTTTAGAGTAAGATGACACCAGTCCATTTTCTGTGATCCAACCCACCTAGCACAAGAGGTTCAGCTCATAGTTTGAAGATCAGTTTACAAGGATCATAAAAGTGATGTGCATTGGAATGTTCTGGGTCCATTTTCCCCGCTTGGGGTGTGGATCCTCAGCTGAGTTATATTTTGTTTGTGATCAGATCAAGTCAACAATAAATTTATGAAAATGAGACCTAAAAGAACCTGGACTTATTCTTGGAGCTTCCAACAAAAGAACACGCAAACAGAATCAACTGCCCATTTGCGCATGCGTGACAGTAACACTACTTGAATAAACTCCCACAAATGCGTTGCCAAAGATGTTCGGAGTCATTCTGTGCTGCAGATAAGTTAATTGCGTAAACATTTTTAATTGGATTAATCATGATGATGGTTTAATCTGCGTTAATGCGTTAATTTTTACTTATACACCTTCCAAAATAGACCTTGGATGTTTCGACTGACATGTTTCTAATCTTTAACAAACAGTTAAACGGTTCAACCTGATGGAAATAGGCACCAAAGAATACTGAAAAGAGAGAGAGAAAAAAAAAAACAAAAAAAAACTACACCATGAAGAGGGTAAACATTCAGTCGTGACGCCAAAAGAGAGGAAGATAAATTACTTCTCCTTCTATTCCCCTGGTGGCAGAACATCTTTTGCTTTTTTTGTCCTTCTGTCTTTCCTCTCACATAATCTACTTGTTCATTTGATTGGGGTGTCTGGGTCAGCTAGTCTGAGAAGGAAAGAAGAAGAGGGAGTGAGAGAGTTAGAAAAAAAGACGACAGCGGTGTGGGAGAAGACGGAGAAGACAGACGCAAACAGATAGCGTTAGACAGAGACAAAGCATCTTAACGCTATGCCCAAAAAAGGTGCTTGGTAGGCAGACTGTGGGTGCCAAGCTATGACAAGAGACAGAAGTAAGAAGGCTGCAGACCAGACCAGGTGGGTGCTGGCTGACAGATGGAGAGCTGTGATTATTCATTGCTTGGGAAAGAGACATCTGTCTGATAAATGAGAAGCAGAATGCTGACTTGGCCTCCTAGAAACTAGGGCTCAGGACGGGGCCTGCGATGGCAATGGGAAACACAAGCGCCTTAACTTCAGCTACAGCTGGGGAATAACAGTAGAAATCAGGGGTCTCAAACATGCGGCCCAGGGGCCAAATGCAGCCCGCCAAAGGTTCCAATCCGACCCGTGAGATGGATTTGCAAAGTCCTAAAATTCCACAGTCAAGGCTGTCGAACTCATTTAAGTTCAGGTTCCACATACAGACCGATATGATCTACAGCAGGGGTGTCAAACTCATTTTAGTTCAGGGGCCACTTTCACCCAAATATGATCTGAAGTGGGCCGGACCAGTAAACTAAGAACAGTGAAAAAAGTAAAATTACATTCTGATAATATCTACATCTACAACATTTCATTAAAAATCTGAATAATATGAACAACTTGAAATGTCTTAAGAAAAACAAGTGCAATTTTAACAATATTCTGCCTCAGTTTATCAGTGTGTGCATTACAATTTATATTACAATTACAAATACACCAAACATATTGTATAGTACCAGGTATAATATTGGTAAAATTGCATTAACTTCTCTTAAGAGATTTCATGTTGTTCATATTTGTTCAGGTTATTCACATTTTTTGTAAAAGGATAGTTTGTTAATATAAACATTTTCATGTCATTTTACTCTTTTTCCACTAAAACAAAGATAAAATCTGCAGTTGTCATTATTTATAAGTTATTGTGATACTTTTTTTCTGATCTGTCCCAATTAAGATCTGTATGTAGAACCTGAATTAAAATAATTTTTACACCATTGATTATTAATATCTTCAGTGTATTTTTTGCATTTCACTAATTCATCCAATGGGCCGGAATGGACCCTTTGGCGGGCCGGATTTGGCCCCCAGGCCACATGTTTGACACATCTAATCTACAGTAAAATAATAGCATAATAACCTACAAGAAATAAAGACTCTGTATTTTCTTCTCGGTTAGATGTGAAAAAAATATTACCTTATGTCTATAAATAATGACAACTTCAAATTTTTGTCTTTGTTTTAGTGCAAAAAATAACATTAAATTATGAAAATATTTACATTTACAAACTATCCTGTAACAATAAAATGTGAATAACCTGAACAAATATGAACAACCTGAAATGTCTCAAGAAAATTAAGCATAATTTTAACAATTTTCTGCCTGTTACTAAGAGTTTAGTGTCTTTGTAGATCCGATCCATAATGCACATGTAGAAATGATAAGTCAAGGCATAATATTGTTAAAATTGCACTTATTTTTCTTAAGAAATTTTTCGGGTTATTCACATCTTTTTTTTTTTGAATAGTTTATAGAAGTAAGTATTTTCATAATTTAATGGGGTTTTTTGCACTAACACAAAGACAAAAAGTTGGAGTTGTCATTATTTCTAGGTTATTATCCTTTTATTTTACTGGTTCGGCCCACTTGAGATCAAATCGGGCTGAATGTGGCCCCTGGAAGATAATGAGTTTTGAGACCCCTGGTATAAATAATGCCATCTGTCCCCAGTGTGGACTGGTTTGGAGCTGCAGCCTGTACATTTGTGTTCTTATTTGACAGCAGTGTACAAATTCAATCAAAAGAGTGGCATAAATATCTATTCATCTGGTTGTTTAATCAAGGTTGTTGCTAAATAATCTTTCCAGAAAAAAAAAAAACTAATTAATTTCAAAATCTTAAGACTAAAAATCCTTGTTGTCAGTCCCAGCCATTTCAGTGTCTTTGCCTCAAATAGGACAAAATAACGTACGTTGGCAGAGATTTTTCTGTCAGTTCTACTACCATCTGTCTTCGCAAGAACTTGAGCTGTGTTTGCGTTTGAAAAACAGCAGCCACCTTATGCTCAGTGCTGTAAATCCAACCAAGTGGCACACAAAATAACACACGGCTTGAAAAACAGAGGAAAGCAAAAAAAAAACCAACAAAGCTACAGTGTCAGATACGTAAGCTTCTGGATATTTAGAACAAACCTTCATTTTAAAACACTTCATAAGAGACACATTATGGAATCAAATGAGATACAGTGACTCACAAGCCTGGTTGGAAAAACATCACAATGCTTTTCCATGGAATAGAAAAAAAACAAAAAAACAAACAGAAAATGACTGGGATAGATTGGGTGTAATTTGAGAAACACTGTCAAGCTGCAGATTTAGTGCATTTGCTTGAAGCATCCAGATGCTTCATTTTGTGTTCATCATCATCATTATAGTCTGCACTGCCACGAAATAAAACAACATGGGCTAGGGTTGGGGTTACTAAAGATGATGTTTACTTCTTTTGACAACATAACTCACCATTATTACTGCTTCTGCCTTTCAACGCTAAGTCAGACCCTTTGGCTCATTCATCAGTACTGGAGAGGAACTAGTAATGTGCAATGTCATTATGTTACAAAATTAAAACAAAAACTGCTAATAGTTATTGTTAGTGGGAAAAAAATATGGAATTAAATTACAATTACGGATCAAAATGCTTTCAACCCTAAGCCTAAAATGATCCACCTAGACTTTTTTTTTCTCATTTTGACTATAAAAAGGTTAGAAAATATGCTGTGAGTGAGTCTGCTCATTTTTCTGGAGCACTTTTTTCCCCAGATCTTTCAAAACGTAGCAATCATTTACAATTTCCTGCCTGTTATAATTCTGCTAACACAGCTCCTTCTTCAGCTTCTAGTACAGGTGTGAGTGAAATTACCAGAATGACCCAATAAAGCCTATAAAGCACAACACATCATATTTAAGAAAATATCGGAATTTTCCCAATTGCATAAACAGTGAAAGAGTCACAGCCATCCAAATTGCATGTGCGCAGGGTGTGTCAGCGATGACACGTCAGGTTTTAAAGAGTTAAGGGTTTACACCTGAACAGCTGACTGTTAAGGATGGAGGCCATGTCATCCACAAAACAAAAAAAAAAACACCTTTAAATGCATGAAATTAAAGGTTATTTTCATTACAAAATCAGAAAAAGTAGCTTAAGCGCTACTCACTGGTATTAACTGATGTAAAATGTTTAATAACGTTTGAACCACTAAACCTGTCAATACATTTAAACAATTCAGATAAAATGTTGTTTGTCAGCTTTTCAGCAACGTCATGTATTTCTTTTTGGATGTTCAGATAGGGTTGGGGTTACTAAAAACGATGTTTACTTCTTTTGACAACATAACTCACCATTATTACTGCTTCTGCCTTTCAACGCTAAGTCAGACCCTTTGGCTCATTCATCAGTACTGGAGAGGAACTAGTAATGTGCAATGTCATTATGTTACAAAATTAAAACAAAAACTGCTAATAGTTATTGTTAGTGGGAAAAAAATATGGAATTAAATTACAATTACGGATCAAAATGCTTTCAACCCTAAACCTAAAATGATCCACCTAGACTTTTTTTTTCTCATTTTGACTATAAAAAGGTTAGAAAATATGCTGTGAGTGAGTCTGCTCATTTTTCTAGAGCACTTTTTTCCCCAGATCTTTCAAAATGTAGCAATCATTTACAATTTCCTGCCTGTTATAATTCTGCTAACACAGCTCCTTCTTCAGCTTCTAGTACAGGTGTGAGTGAAATTACCAGAATGACCCAATAAAGCCTATAAAGCACAACACATCATATTTAAGAAAATATCGGAATTTTCCCAATTGCATAAACAGTGAAAGAGTCACAGCCATCCAAATTGCATGTGCGCAGGGTGTGTCAGCGATGACACGTCAGGTTTTAAAGAGTTAAGGGTTTACACCTGAACAGCTGACTGTTAAGGATGGAGGCCATGTCATCCACAAAACAAAAAAAAACCACCTTTAAATGCATGAAATTAAAGGTTATTTTCATTACAAAATCAGAAAAAGTAGCTTAAGCGCTACTCACTGGTATTAACTGATGTAAAATGTTTAATAACGTTTGAACCACTAAACCTGTCAATACATTTAAACAATTCAGATAAAATGTTGTTTGTCAGCTTTTCAGCAACGTCATGTATTTCTTTTTGGATGTTCAGATAGGGTTGGGGTTACTAAAAACGATGTTTACTTCTTTTGACAACATAACTCACCATTATTACTGCTTCTGCCTTTCAACGCTAAGTCAGACCCTTTGGCTCATTCATCAGTACTGGAGAGGAACTAGTAATGTGCAATGTCATTATGTTACAAAATTAAAACAAAAACTGCTAATAGTTATTGTTAGTGGGAAAAAAATATGGAATTAAATTACAATTAGGGATCAAAATGCTTTCAACCCTAAGCCTAAAATGATCCACCTAGACTTTTTTTTTCTCATTTTGACTATAAAAAGGTTAGAAAATATGCTGTGAGTGAGTCTGCTCATTTTTCTAGAGCACTTTTTTCCCCAGATCTTTCAAAATGTAGCAATCATTTACAATTTCCTGCCTGTTATAATTCTGCTAACACAGCTCCTTCTTCAGCTTCTAGTACAGGTGTGAGTGAAATTACCAGAATGACCCAATAAAGCCTATAAAGCACAACATATCAGATTTAAGAAAATATCGGAATTTTCCCAATTGCATAAACAGTGAAAGAGTCACAGCCATCCAAATTGCATGTGCGCAGGGTGTGTCAGCGATGACACGTCAGGTTTTAAAGAGTTAAGGGTTTACACCTGAACAGCTGACTGTTAAGGATGGAGGCCATGTCATCCACAAAACAAAAAAAAAACACCTTTAAATGCATGAAATTAAAGGTTATTTTCATTACAAAATCAGAAAAAGTAGCTTAAGCGCTACTCACTGGTATTAACTGATGTAAAATGTTTAATAACGTTTGAACCACTAAACCTGTCAATACATTTAAACAATTCAGATAAAATGTTGTTTGTCAGCTTTTCAGCAACGTCATGTATTTCTTTTTGGATGTTCAGATAGGGTTGGGGTTACTAAAAACGATGTTTACTTCTTTTGACAACATAACTCACCATTATTACTGCTTCTGCCTTTCAACGCTAAGTCAGACCCTTTGGCTCATTCATCAGTACTGGAGAGGAACTAGTAATGTGCAATGTCATTATGTTACAAAATTAAAACAAAAACTGCTAATAGTTATTGTTAGTGGGAAAAAAATATGGAATTAAATTACAATTACGGATCAAATGCTTTCAACCCTAAGCCTAAAATGATCCACCTAGACTTTTTTTTTCTCATTTTGACTATAAAAAGGTTAGAAAATATGCTGTGAGTGAGTCTGCTCATTTTTCTAGAGCACTTTTTTCCCCAGATCTTTCAAAATGTAGCAATCATTTACAATTTCCTGCCTGTTATAATTCTGCTAACACAGCTCCTTCTTCAGCTTCTAGTACAGGTGTGAGTGAAATTACCAGAATGACCCAATAAAGCCTATAAAGCACAACACATCATATTTAAGAAAATATCGGAATTTTCCCAATTGCATAAACAGTGAAAGAGTCACAGCCATCCAAATTGCATGTGCGCAGGGTGTGTCAGCGATGACACGTCAGGTTTTAAAGAGTTAAGGGTTTACACCTGAACAGCTGACTGTTAAGGATGGAGGCCATGTCATCCACAAAACAAAAAAAAAACACCTTTAAATGCATGAAATTAAAGGTTATTTTCATTACAAAATCAGAAAAAGTAGCTTAAGCGCTACTCACTGGTATTAACTGATGTAAAATGTTTAATAACGTTTGAACCACTAAACCTGTCAATACATTTAAACAATTCAGATAAAATGCTGTTTCTCAGCTTTTCAGCAACGCCATGTATTTCTTTTTGGATGTTCAGAATCTCCAAAGTCAATATGGAACACAATAATGATAAAAATCCTCGATTCATGAATAAAATCAATGTAGTTTGACAAAAAGCCCTTGTTGAAGACACTTGTTTTAAGTTCAGAAGTTCAGTTAATGATATATTTAGCTGAAATAGTCACATTTTCATCAGTTTTCTTGGTTTTGCCCTTTGAATTTAATCTGAACTTTTCCATACATCCACACGGTAGTAAATTATACACAGGAAATAACTGGTTTTCAATGAAAATTGAGGCACAACTATAATGAAAGGTGATAAATTCATTTGAAAGTTGCAGAAAAAATAGTTTTAGGTCTTTAAGGGTTAAATGCATTTTTTTTTTTTTTTTTTTTTTTAGAAATTTTGATATTAATTTCCAAATTTCTTACAAAAAATAATCAAAATGTAATGAAAAATACAAGTAACTGAAACCATTATGTTGCTTGTCACATTTTCCATTAATCTGTAACCTATTGAACAGTATCAGTGTTGTGTTTCACTTATTAAATCAATCTAATAACATAACAATAATAGCATAAAAACTCTCATTGTTGTGAATGTGTAGCAAAGATCCTAGTGGCAAAAATACTGACCCGAAAAGAACCAGAAGCAGAGCAATGGCGCCCAGATTTTCTCGATCTGTAAATGCTGATATCTGGAAGGCTGCAACCACAGCGACTGTCACAGTCACAGGGATCATATAGAGGGCCTGTGGAAATACCAAAGATAACACAAGAAAGAATGACACCACAATCTATTATTCCCAGAAATATTTTGTGCAATAATATAATAAGCCGGATAATCCCTACCGCTGTGCAATAGCCACATCACATACACCTTACTACCACCTGTATATATCCTATTTGTTGTACATATCTCTCATCTGTAGTATAGAGTTAGCATTTGTATATTCTTTCTGCATATTTTGTTCATTTCAGAGATCTAGCATTACTTTAGTAGTGCATGTGCATTAAAATTTTATTCCAAAACCCTTGCACAGTTCACTTTTCTTATCACTGTGATATTTGTATTTTATTTTATTGTTCTTATATAGCACAGGTGTCAAACATGCGGCCCGGGGGCCAAATCTGGCCCGCCAAAGGTTCCATTCCGGCCCGCGGGATGAAAGTGCAAAAATGAACCTGAACAGTCCAGGTTGTCCAAATCATTTTGGTTCAGGTTCAACATACAGACCAATGTGATCTCCAGTAAAAATAACAACACAATAACCCATAAATAATGACAACTACAAATTTTCTTTGTGAAAAATTATGCGGAAAAAATTTAAGTGAAAAAAATAACATTACACTGTGAAAATATTTATATTTACAAAACTATTCTTTCACGATAAAATGCAAATAAATACATAAATAAAAGCAAAGATGAACAACCCGAAGTATGCAGTTTAACAATATTCTGCCTGTTCCTAAATGTTTTGTGCATTTATGGATCCACTGTGATCTGTAATTGTGTTAATTATGAGAGATGTAATATTGTAGAAATTGTTCAAATTTCAGTTCCAGACTCTAAAATTTTAACAATATTCTGCCTGTTACCAAATGTTTATGTAACACTGTGTGCAATGTACATGTATAAATAATAAGTTGAGGCTTAACATTGTTCAAATTGCACTAATTTTTCAAACCAAATTTCAGTTTTTTCAGGTTATTCACATCTTTTTTGTAAAATGTAAATATTTTCATAATTTAGTTGTTTTTTTTTTAACTAAAACAAAAAGAAAAACTTGGATTTGTTATTATTTATAGGTTATTAAGTCATTATTTTACTGGTCTGGCCCGCTTGAGATCAAATTGGGTTAAATATGGCCCCTGAACCAAAATGAGTTTGACACCCCTGTTATATAGTGTCTTGCTGCTAAATTGAACTGAGCTGCTAAACGGATTTTCATTGTTCCTGTGAAAGTGTCAATAAAGATCTATTCAATTCTATTCTATTCTATTCTATTCTATTCTATTCTATTCTATTCTATTCTATCTTCATGTTTGCTTTATTTCTGAGGATACTTCTCGTCACACAGGGATTTTAATGAAGCCATTTATTCCAATAATTACTGAAACGATGAGTTGTTACGTTAGAGGAAGGCGTTACCATGTCGTAAAAGAAGTTAACGGCCCAGTACAGTGGTTCACTGATTCCAGCGATGTGTTGGAGCCTCTTGGAGCCGGTGTGGTGCTCGTTGACCTCATAGATGGCGAAGCTGGCTGTTGTGATTGAATACCCTGTCAGAACACACATGGCAACGAGGATCTGGAGCATTCCTTGGACACTGCGAGGAAAAAGAGAGATGAGATAAGTTATTAGATAGGGGTGCTATAGAGATGACAAGAATGAGAAGAGAGAGGGGATGGTACACAGTGAAGCTCCATGATAGATGCCAGTTGTGTTAAGGTACAGTAGAATAATGCTCTAAATCAGGGGTTCCCAAAGTGGGGTTTGCGTATTCCCAGGGGTACTTGAATTGTTTTGGAAAAAATACATTAAATAAGTCATCTTGTACCGAATACAAAATAAAGAATGAGAATTAATGCTGAAATATAAAACACAATAAATAGAATCATATCATAGTTTTATTGTTAAAGCTGCAGTATGTAGGATTGTGGCCAAAACTGGTACTGCAATTACATTCAAAATACTGTAGAACGTGGTATCCTCTCCTCCTCCCCCCAGGCTAGGGGTTGCCAGATCCCGCATGAGCATCCACTACTAGCGTTTCCTCTAATCCTTGCCACCACACCATAAATTTCATCCAAAAAAAGCATCACCAGACTTACTCTACATAAGTCTAATATATAACAGGCCAGAACAAACGTCCTGCACAGTCAAATGAAAATTTGCGAAGATTCAGGAGCTCTAACCCCCCCACCACCACCGAACCACGGACGCCGAACTACCGACACCACCACCACCGAACCACGGACACCGGACCACTGACCCCCCCCCCCCCCCCCCCCCCCGACCGAACCACGGACCGAACACCCCCCCCTCGTTCGGTTTACACACCGTTAAATGAACAGGTCACTTCCACAGAAAACACTGAACTACAACGAGCTACCATGGACAGAGACAAGTCCTACACCGGTACCTGGTCTGTTCACCAGTCCCAGACCGGCAGTCTCTTCACCGGGGCCAGGAGAAGAGACTGCTGCCCGGCCCCGGAAGAAGGGACCAGGTGAAGAGGCCGCGACCCCGGCTCTGAGTGGCTCTTACCGGTGGTCAGACTAAGGCAGGGCCGGCGTCAGTCTTCAGATCCTTCTCCTCTTTCAGCCGTCTCCATGTTTCTAAATCATCTCCTATACATCTCCTTGTTTTATTTCTCACTTTGTCACGATGTATTTGGGAATAATAAGAGTCCTTTTAGGTTTAATAACGTCAGACATTTGTGATCAGAAATGTTCCAGCTGCAGCCCACGGGGATCTGGCAACCTGGAGCTGAAAGGCTTCTGACTCTGTGATTAGCAGACAGGTGATGGGCGGGGCATCAGACCAAAACACACAACGTCAACATAAACATCATTTCAGGGCTGACACTGAGCTGTTCAACTGCACATATTCTGGCTGGACTACTACTGTCAGTGAGATCAGTATTTGAAATGAACATGATTCCTTAATGTCTGGTGACAGTCAAGGCAATTTTACAATTACTTAGAACATAATTCCTACATACTGCAGCTTTAATCGTCTTATTTAAGCTTTGGTAACATTTTAAGGACATTTCTATTTTATGTTAATCAAAATGACTTCATTTGAGTTGCTAAGTAATTATTTTTTGTTGATGGAAGGTTCGTTTATTAATTAACGACCAATTTGTTTATTTTTTCTTATCACTGAAAGAGGGCACTTTTCAGTTTATATTTTGCACACAAAATTGTTATTTTTAATATATTACAGTTAAACACATGTTGTTTGTTTACAATGTTTTAAAACACCTTCAGCACGGGAACAAATTTTGCCTTTTTTTTTTTTTTTTTTTTGTAGGGGTAGCGAGATGATTTCAGAAACCTCTTGATGTGATACCTGAGGTGGTTACGACTGATTAATGGAAGTATTGTTGCACCTGTATTTTGAAGGAAGTTTACTGATATTGTGAGTTTCACTGTGCGTAACTGTTTTTACTTAGAAAGAGCAAAGGTTTCACTAATACGGTTTGAACAATGGCTTGCCGGTAACAAACAGGTAAGACATTGTTCAGCCCACAGGTTTGACTAATGGCGTCACATTAATAAAAATAAAAATGAACATAAAAAGGCAAATAAACATTGTAAAACAGACACATTAACGTAACATTAACATAAACCCCCTCCCTTGAACCCCTGCACATAAAACAGAACACAATGAGTAAAATGTCAAGTACCCACAATGCAATGTGGCAAATGACGCCACAGTATGTTTGTTATTATTATACTGATATTCATATAAAATAATAATAACTATATAGAGATCATAAGGTATAGAGATATGGGGGTAGGAGTATATAAGTTTTTACATCTTCCTACTCCTTTTCGAGCATGTTTAATTTATTTAATTTAATTTATTTAATTTCTTTTTTTCTTTTGTTAACTTATCAACCTTTTACCTTTTTATTTAATTACTGATATTTTGTTGGTTGATTTTTGTTTCAATTTCACTGTTTACATGTTCAAAATAAAGATTTCAATCCAATTAAAAAGTCTCATTGCGTGCACATGTTTTTTTTTATGTTTCAGTCACTTTGGGGTTAGTGGGGGTCGCTGGTCTCTGGCACTGTTATTTTGGGGGTCGCAAGTTTAAAAGTTTGGGAACCCCTGTTGTAGATGATGACGGTGTTTCCACATTCATTATGGAGCATCTGAACGTCCAAATGGTCATATCTGATAACCATGAAAACATGACAAACTGTATTTTACACTAATTATTTACATGTATTGATAGGTTTAGTGGATCAGAAGTTATCAAACATTTTAGATCGGTACATGATATTGTGGGTGTTTATTAGGGCTGTGTATCGGCAAGAATCTGGCGATACAATACAAATCACAATACTAGGATCATGATACAATATATCACGATATATCATGATCCTGTTAAAAAGGCAATTTTTTTTATTGGTTTTGTTTGTTTGTTTTTAAATGAGTATTTCCTTGAAGAATTAAATTACACCAGAAATATGTACAAATGCTAAACACATTTTTATTTGATCAGAACAGGATCTAATGCTATATCACAAAATGTTCCTGTGTTAAAACTGAAATTATGTTTTACAGACGTTACAGTTTAAGATCCTGCTCAAATGTTCATATTTTATGAATTCATAATTAACATCATAACATTATTTTTGTGCAATCCCAACAAAGGAACTAACAGCATTTAATAAAAGAGTAAATAAATAAAGAAAAACAAAAAAAAAGCAAAAATGAACCTCCACAATATCTGCATTTGAATACCTAAAAATATCGATACAGTACTTTTTAATATCGATACAGTATTGCTAAATGAAATATCGCGATATATTGCAGAACCAATATTTTCTTACACCCCTAGTGTTTATGGGTTCGCTGCGTGAGGCCATGACATGTGCTGTTTAACTCTGTCTGGCTTTTCCAATCAGTTCACACACCTGATGATCGTCTGATGAACCAGCACCCTGATTGTTCAGCCTGCCATAAAAAGCCAGTCAGATCCAAGCCTCCTCAGACCCAGACACAGCAAACCACCACTCCAGACCCAGCTGAGCTTTAAGCTTGAAGCTTTTTGTTTTTGGTTAACATTTAAGTTAATTTCTTTTAGTTTAGCCTGGGGGTGGCCCGTGGTCAAAGTTTTCGCTTTAGATTTAGTTGAGTTCTTTTTTGTTAGGGAGGGGGAGCAGCTTCTACATCCCTATAGGGGGTGGCCTGCCTTCCCCCTCCATTTTATTTATTTTTGCCGGCACCTCCACGCTCTTTTGGTTCATTGAGTTCCCTTTGGTATGTATTGTTTCCTGAGTTTATTACTTTCTTGAATAACCTTGTTGTTGATTCATTGAATTTCTTTTGTTTAACTTGGATTAATAAAATCCTTAAAATCATTATATTTTTTTTGGTGTCCTTTCCTTATGTTGGGGTCTCCTTTCCCCTTTGAGCCGCTTTCCTTTCTTGTTTTTTGGAGACCGTAACAGGTTAAAAAATAAAGATTTCATCCAAACTTCCTTTACCTCAACACAGCTACATGTTCATGTTCAAGAATACTGCTGCTCTGTCGTCTATCCTGCATGCTACGTGTCAACATCCCTCTTTTGGCCTGATCACTAAATCACCAACCAACAGAATAATCTGCATGACGCCGAAAAAAGGGGATGAGGATGAAGCTGGCAGAGCGGATGAATGGGAAAGAGGGAGGGACATGTGGTGGCCGTTTTAGGGCAGGACTAACTACAAAGGAGAATCAGCAGCAGCGACTGAACAGGCTTGTTATCAGTATGGCCAAGATAGCCTTAGAATTTCTCCCAACGGCAAAGCTACCGTATTGTGAGAATGAGACATTTGGAGTAATAAGATGGCTATATCTTTAACACGGCTGAGACAAATCAATACATCAAGTGAGGAAGCAGGATGTCACTAGAGAAAAAGGGGTTATTATGTACTTGCAGGCTCTATATAATAGCAGAGTAACACCTGGAGGATAAGGGTTTCACATACACTTTGGCTTCAGCCTTCAGACAGCTACATGAGTGAGGCCAATGTAATACACATGTGATACGGGAAATCAGAAGTCATTTCACCGATGACAGTGGCTGATGTTGGTCTGCAGTGTTTTACAGTTGTGCTCATAAGCTGGGGCTACCAATTATGGGCCCAATGAAAGCATTATCTTTGTGGACCCTACAGAAACGGACTATCTTCTCAATCTGTCGGATTTGAAGGGTTATGTGCGTGGGGTTGCGGTCCATATGCAACGTCACATATAATACCTTGAAAATGAAACTTAACATGCTTTCAGCGGCTCTTACACAAAAATTTTTCACAACTTCTATACCCACTGGGCCCCCTCCACTGCTCTATGGGCCCCCCACAAATACTGGGCCCCATGAATTTGTCATGTTTAGCCCCCCTTATCGGTGCCCCACCTCATAAGTTTACATACCCTGACAGAATGCGCATGGGATGGTCTTGGATGTTCCAACATGACAATGACCCAAAACACAAGGTCAAGTCGACTTGTCATTAGCTACAGCAGAAAAATGTGACAGTGAAGGAGTGTCCATCTCAGTCTCGTGACCTCAAGATCATTGGGGAGGTCTCAAACAGGCAGTTCATGCAAGAAAACCCACAATCTTAACCTCCTAAGACCTAGCTATGGGTTTTCTGTCCACATTTGTGGACAAGAGTTTCACAACTTTAAACAAAAAAAAAGAAAAGAAAACTGTCCACCACAAAGGACATTCCATAAATTTTTTAAAAACTACATCTGAAAGAACTGCTGCATCATGATGTTTCCAATATAGGCACTTATTTAACAAAAAACAAAAAAGCTTGTACTTTGCTGACATTTCCTGGGTCTCAGGAGGTTAAAGGAACTGAAGGTGTTTTGCCAAGAAGAATGGGTAGCTTTACCATCTGAGAAAATAAAGTGCCTCATCCACAACTACCACAAAAGACTTCAAGCTGTCATTGATGTTAAAGGGGCCAATACAGAGGATTAAGAACTAGGTAGGGATGTTAACTTACATAGCACATTTTCTACACTTTCATGGGGCCCAAAGCGCTTTACAAAGCCTCACATTCACCCATCCTAAAAAAAAGTAGGGATGAGTGTCTTGTCCAAGCACACTTCAACATGTGCACAGTCGGAGTCAGGATCCAAACCGCCAACCCTTCGATCACTGGACGACCTACTCTACGAACTGAGCCGTAGTCGCTGTCAACTAATCAGCTATCAATTCATTGTTGATAAGAATTTGCTCAATTAAATTATTAGTTGTCGGTTGATTGCCCTTTTCCATGGCAGGATTTGTGGTGTCGACAGTACAGGGTGGGGAAGCAAAATTTACAATGAACATTTAGTTGTTTTTTCTCAGCAGGCACTTTGTCAATTGTTTTGAAACCAAACATATATTGATGTCATAATCATACCTAACACTATTATCCATACCTTTTCAGAAACTTTTGCCCATATGAGTGATCAGGAAAGCAAACGTCAAAGAGTGTGTGATTTGCTGAATGCACTCGTCACACCAAAGGAGATTTCAAAAATAGTTGGAGTGTCCATAAAGACTGTTTATAATGGAAAGAAGAGAATGACTATGAGCAAAACTATTACGATAAAGTCTGGAAGTGGAGGAAGCAACAAAAAATGTACCAAAGCTTTTATTAAAGCTCTCAAATCCAAAATCCTAAAGGATCCAACCAAATCCATGAGAAAAATGGCAATTGAACTTGAGGTAGACAACAAGAGCGTTAGAAATGCAGTAAAATATGATTTGAAGATTTAAATTCTCATGACTTTCAATAAACTAATTGGTCATACACTGTCTTTCAATCCCTGCCTCAAAATATTGTAAATTTTGCTTCCCCACCCTGTAGGGGGCACCACTGCCCAAACTAGGCTTCATCGCTGAGGCTGAATAACGAGGGAGTCACCCTGGCCACTTGTCCACACTTGTCCGAAGGCTGCCGCTTTTTCCGCGCTGCGACGCCATGGCTGGGATAGCCGGTCATCGAACCAGATCATGGTGTTGATGAGTTAGAATTGCTTTAGGGACACGGTGGAGTGAAAACAGACAAACCCGTCTGTTTGTGGGAGTGGTGCACCCCGCCTAAATACATACACAAATGCAGGGTCGGTATCACACCGGTATTGGACAAGTATCAGACCAGTATCAGACCAGTATCGGACTGGTCCTGGATGGAGTGCTTTCCCTGGAGGTTGGTCTAGCCCATGGCCATCTGCACTATCTGGTCAGTGAGACAGAAGTTGAAAACATCATCCAGGCTCCTGATCCAGACCACAGGTATATCAGAAATCCCCATTTCTTTTAAACTGCCCCTCTTCAGATCCATTTATTTTATTGAATTTCTCTGCAGAATGTATTTAGTTCTCCTGCATAAATGTCATTGCCTGTACTGTATCCCTAATGGTACAATAAATCAGTCATTAAAGAATGCGACATGCTTTTTTCATGACGTATATAAACAATATTTAGCTTTTATTCTTATAGACCCTATCAAAAGAGAAATTCAGGTTCTCAGGAAAATTGCTGCTTATCAATTAATCGTTAATCGATCGATAACCTCAACCAACTAATGATTAATGGATTCATTGATAATTTGCATCCCTAGAACTAGGGTATGGACACTTTCATTTGGATAGTTTCTGTTGTCAGTATGATTTAAAAAGAGCAAACACATTTGTTTGATAATAAATGGCTTCACCCAACCACTAGCCACCAGTGAAAGAAACATTTTTGCATTATCCTTCATATTCTCTGAGAAATGGCCAAAGAATCACAAATTCTGCTAGGGTATGTAAACTTATGAGCACAACTGTAATAAAGACTAGATTTATCTCAGACGGTGTAATTAGTGTGATTTTTTTTTTTTTAATAGAATGAATTCTTTGTACTAAAAGAGGACGCCAAACACAGAATTAACAAAAAAACATAAGTATCTACAACAGCTATCAGCAAAATGGCTATTTCAAACATCAGTATTCAATGCATATCCAACAGAATATGATGCTGTACAGTTCAATCTGGTGCAGATGTATTCATTTATTTTGCTCTCCTAAAGCAGAAAGCAAATCACATACTATATTTGCTTCATGAGCACCAAAAAAAAAAAACTAAGCATCTCATTTATGCTGTTTCTTATTGACCTCTCAGAACAGTTGGCCTGTGTGTGGTCAACAGGGTGCACAAGGGCACCACCTTCACTTGAAATGACTTGGTATTTTAACATAATATTAAATATATTAACATTAGCAAAGATCTGTGAAATTAAAAAAAAATAAAAGTATGTTTACATTACCCTCTGACTTGTTGTCAACACTGAATTTGTTTTTAACTGCAGTTCATTAAATTCTGTGTGAATATGTTCATTTTCTGGTAAAATGAGTGGGTGTGTGGTTCCTAAAACTTCTAGTTATTGGAGGCTTTAAGAATCGCTTCAGGATATACTAAGTTGCACCCTGTAGCCAATCAGATCTGTTTTTATTTTCCTGCCCTTACGTGGTTGGATGATTTTCCGAGAATAAAACGAAGACTGTTTCAAGTTTCCTGAATGAATGCGAAGCACATGATTAACCCGCTTAAAATATCACAGTTTTGCCATGTTCAACCCGTTACATCTCTGTTTAGTCGCTTCCACCGCCTCTGCACACAAATTCATAACTGCTGAACGTTCTATCAGTAAAATGAGATTTTACTCATATAAAGACATTATAAACAATGTATCACATATTCATCCTGAGCCCATAAAGACCCAAATAAACCCTGGCAACCAAAAACATATACTGATCTAAAACGTCTAATACCTGTTGATCCATTAATCCTATCCATACATGTGAATAATTGGTGAAAAATACAGTTTGTCATCTTTTCATGGTTTTTAATATGTTTAGTTATCCTTCTGTATAAAGACCGTCATTGTTCCTGTTGTGCACTGACCAAATGCATCGTAATTTCATTTTGATGCAAATCTTAATGACAAATAAAGTATGTCTACGTCTATCAGATATGACCCATTTGGATGTTCAGAGGCTCCGTGGTTACCGTGGAAACACTGTCATCTTCAACAACACTGATTCACCAGTAAAACCCATTGAGTTTGATCAATGACAGTGGATGGACACACTCTTACTTTAATATGTGTGTGTTTTTATATTTTGGATTTTATGTGTTGTTTTCTTACTTGCTGTTTTTAATCACCTTTTATATGTTTCTTTTATAATGTTTTAAATGTGTTTCTTTATCCCTTGTCGTTGTGTGTGAAGCACCTTGAATTGCCTTGTTGCTGAAATGGGCTATACAAATAAACTTGCCTTGCCTTGCCTTATGCTCAGTTAAGGATATATTTGCTGAAAGAGTCATTTTTCTTCAGGTTTCTTTGTTTTTGATATAATAACCTTTGAATTTACTCATGAACATCTAAATTAAATATATGGAAATACTACATTTATAGCGAAATATGCTAAATATAGAGTGTAATATTATAATAAATGGTGAATTTACTCATGAACATCTAAATTAAATATATGGAAATACAACACTTACAGCGAAAAATGCTAAATATAGAGTGTAATATTATAATAAATGGTGATAAATCACTTAGGAAAGGTTAAATAGAGAGAAAAATTCATTTGGGAACAGCTAGAAATGTAGCACTGGGCCTTTAGGGGTTAAATCAAAGTACACATGTTTTAATCATCATCAGATCAACAGCGTTTATGCTGCTGCACTGAGGTAAATCTGTGAATATCACCAACTCTACCAAAGAGGGAAGATCCCTGTGAAGCTCCAGCCTCCGCTCAATCCACTCTCATACTAATTAAGTTAATTTGATCCTCTGCATATTTGCATACATACATGCATGCAGCACCAACACTCATTGCTGAATCTGGGCATCTAAAGCTACATGGGGAGTGTTTTAAATGAACTCATTTTGGGAAGTGGGGTGGAATCAATCCACCTCTGAGCCACCTTCAGGGTAAACACACATTATATTGGGAGTCTAATCAATAGTGCAAGCTCAGAGAAATCCATTTAGAAAATCAAATATGGGTAAATACTTCTGTCATGTAGCTCCCAGCCCTGAGTCCACCCTGATTTTGATGCTTTGAATTGAAAATAAGGATGCTTATAATCGTTAGCTTTTTCAATTTTTTGTCCTAATTAGAATGCTAAAAAAAAAAAGATAATTCATTATAATCCTCGATATTGTTAAATATGTTAGTTCGAAAGTAGAGTCCTTACATTGAATCTTCATCATCTCGACGGCCAAAGTAGGGGTGACTGGAAACTGAAATGGCTGTAATAGAAAGAAACAGTATTTTGTTAGGAAAAGAAAAACAACAGGAAAACAGGCTATTTTTCAGCACGGAAACCAAATGAGCAATGATGCTCTTTTAGCCTGGGACACAGTCAATTGAAAAATATAGCACAAGATGATTTCATTTGCCAGTGCACACAAAGGAAATTGAATTTTCTTTTATCATTTTGCCTCCACATACAGAGTCCTCGAGATGCTGAGACAAGAACTGCTCCTCCCCTGCATGTTTCTGCACAGAGTGTGGGATCACCCAAAGCTCAGCAGCTCTAAAACAGCCTGCACTCTTAACGCCTTTCTGGTAGAGCTGATGGGTCATACCAATCTAAATTTGTACTCATTAACACAACGTTACTAAGCTCTGATGTCTGACAGCTCAAGATGTGGCTGTTGTATCTTTTGTAATGAGAATATTCTTGCAGAAAAATGGTTTATAAATAGGTTTTTTTTTTAGAACTTTAAGCTCTTACTGTCTTAACCCGAAGCTGTTGGATTGATTTTGATTGACTTATTTCAGTCTATGAATAAAAAATGATCTCAAGGGCTAAACGAAGCAGAGCAAAAGTATTGACCGAAAAGGTGTAGTCTGAGAGGCCGTTTACACGTAGCCAGGGATTGTTGAAAACGGAGACTTTTCTCTGCGTTTGTGCCTATTGTTTGCATGACAACGATGGGCACGCGCACCGAAAATGAAGATTTCTAAAACTGTGGAGATTTCGGCAAATGTTCATTTTCGCGTTTGCATGTCAATAGGGGGAAACGTGAAAACGGAGATTCTCGGCCGGATGAAGGAAATACTCCACCGAGTTCCCATGTGATGATCCAACTTAGAGGAAGATGATGATGCTGATAAGTGAAGTTACAAGGATTAAATAACAAAATAAGGAAGTTTGGTAGTGAATGTTAGCATCTTAGCTAATTACGCCCCTTCATCTACTTAACAGGATCTCGTGTGTATTTACTTGATATAAAATAAGGCTTTTATGAGGTGTTTCCACATTGTCATACTTCATATTTTGTTACCTCCGCCAAGGAACGGCAGAGGTTATGTTTTCATCAAGGTCTGTGTGACTGTTAGCAAGATAACTCAAAAAGTTATGGATGGATTTTGATGAAATTTTCAGGAAATGTTGATACTGGCACAAGGAACAAAAGATTACATTTTGGTGGTGATGGGAGGGGACTGATCTGCCTTGGCGGAGGTTTGCGCTCTCCGAATGCTTTTCTAGTTTATTTCATTTGTTTATCCTTTCTCTGTTCTGTCCAGTTCAGTAGACGGTAAATGTAGTCATCATTTACACTCATGCACAGTGGTGTTCATGAACTAAAGACAAAACATGACTGAAAAACAGAATCCAAAGCTTATTACGCCTACCTTTATCGCAGTGGTTTTCAACCTTTTTTGGCCAGTGACCCCATTTTAACATCACAAATTTCTGGTGACCCCAGACATTCAAAATGGAGACATTTTTTTGCTAAAATAAAATGTTTTTTGATCATGTAATAGTTTGCTATACTATGTTGCAAATAAACGTTAATTTTAGATGACATTTAGTCTATATAATGTATATTATTATGGACGGAGGCAGAAAAGCCAGTTGTAGATTACTGCACAAAGTGAGAATTTTATTTTCCTTGGTCAGGATATGTACAGTCAGTCCAGCTTGGATTTACAAGGCTGACAATTAATACTGAACAAACAAGAACTCAAACTATGAATTATGAAAGGGCTGCAGCATCTTAACCCCATAACGCCAAACACATCATATTTGATACATGAGTTTTGAAGCCCTCTACATGATCAGTGCGATATTTTTTTTCTTGAAAAACCTGATGTATCCAATTAGATACATGTAATATACAGATAATCCACCAGGGGGGAGGAATTCGTTCACCAGAGGCCTTTCCTGTGACACTACAAGATTGTCATTAATGAGGAAGGAGGCAGAACTTTAACAATTTTGAAAAGGAATGATCAATTTGTTCGACATGTTTGTATTATACTATGTTTTTGTTTGTTCAAAAATAACAATATTTGAGCATTGAGACCCAATGTATCAAATATGATACAAAATTGAATCTCATACATAGAAACTGATATTTGGAAACTTTTTTTGGTTGTTCAGAAGGACCAATAAAGGCTCTAGTTTCAAAGAACTGGAATTTTCTGTCAGTGATTTAATGGTTCAGGCTTTACAGGGTTAAACCGACCACAATGAACATTTGAAAGATTTCAGTTTCAGAGTTTGTCATCTCTTTTATGTATTGTGATTGATCAACTCATCATATATTTTTTATTAGTAAGGTTTGGTTTTTATTTTTATCACTAACTAGAAATTTCTATCGACCCCATTTGAATTCCAGGCGACCCCACGAGGAGTCCAGACCCCAAGGTTGAAAAACTCTGCTTTATCCCATACTGTATTTTCCCTCAATTACAAATTTAATTTATTATCTATTTCTGTTTCTTTACTTTGTTCTCAGTTCACAACTTTTGAAGGTGACTAATTAAACACTAGAGTAACTGTATATCCTCCCCCGTGGGATGGGACAGACAGGTTTTCAATTAAAAAAAAAAAACAGTGTTGCAGGTGGGAGCCATCTCTGCTGAAATGGACAGTAGTGATGACACGGTTGTAGCAGTGGGAGGTGAAGGCATAAAAAAACAGTGTGGGAAGAGTGGGAATGAAAGCCCAACAGTCCAACGGGGACTTGTAAATAGTCCTAACCCTGAGTGGATACTATACATCACAAAGCGAGGGTTAGGGGACAACATTTGAGAGATAAACCATCACCACAAAAACGTAATCTCTCCGGACCTCAACCCCTGACACCTCCAGTCACCACCGTGAATTTGGAGCTAACATTTAAATGACTGCCCTCTACCCTCTAGCACTTTTATCATCTAAGGGGAGAAATTTGTGTGAATCTGTGCGTGCCTGTACTTGTCTGCATAAGCTGTATGTTTTAGCGAGCATTTCCTTATGCGAGCTTGTGTGTATGTGCGTGTGTGTGTTTGTGTAGATCCGCCCGAAGGCAGATGGTCAGGGTGATACACAGAGCCGAAAGAGTACTGAAAACGTGGGCCAGCCTCGTTCTCTTTAGCACATCTCCCCTGAGAGTAACACTCATCAGTATTCCTCATGCATAGTGATGTGACTCTAAAGGACACACAGCACCCCCTGGCTTTAATCCAGTGAAATGAACCATGAGTAAACACCCTATTTACAGCTTTCTTTAGATTTAGTTTACAGAGACGTTCCACCTGATATTCTCACGCAATCCCCATCGTACCCTCCTTCAAAATCTTTTATTTTACAGCAGATCTTTTATCTAATAATCACACACTGCTATTTGTCTGCATGAATCAAAGACAAACTCATAGAGAATATTTCTTTAGAACAGGGGTGTCACACTCATTTTAGGTCAGGGGCCACATTCAGCCCAATAACATCTGACGTGGACCAAACCAGTTAAATAATAATAGTCAAACTAAAAAAATAACAGTATGAAAATGTTTACATTAGGGATGCACTGATACCACTTTTTTCCAAACTGAGTACAAGTACAAGTATTTACATTTGAGTACTTGCCGATACCAAGTACCCATATGAGTACCCCCCCCATCGTACCCCCCTCAAAATCTTTTATTTTACAGCAGATCTTTAATCTAATAACCACACACTGCTATTTGTCTGCATGAATCAAAGACAAACTCATAGAGAATATTTCTTTAGAACAGGGGTGTCACACTCATTTTAGGTCAGGGGCCACATTCAGCCCAATAACATCTGACGTGGACCAAACCAGTCAAATAATAGTAGTGAAAAGAGAAAAAATTACAGTAAAATTTTTACATTAGGGATGCACCAATACTACATTTTTCCAAACAGAGTACGAGTATAAGTATTTACATTTGAGTACTTGCCGATACCAAGTACCCATATGAGTACCCCCCCCCCCCCCATCGTACCCCCCTCAAAATCTTTTATTTTACAGCAGATCTTTTATCTAATAATCACACACTGCTTTTTGTCTGCATGAATCAAAGACAAACTCATAGAGAGTATTTCTTTAGAACAGGGGTGTCACACTCATTTTAGGTCAGGGGCCACATTCAGCCCAATAACATCTGACATGGACCAAACCAGTTAAATAATAGTAGTGAAAAGAGAAAAAATTACAGTAAAATTTTTAGATTAGGGATGCACCGATACCACTTTTTTCCAAACTGAGTACAAGTACAAGTATTTACATCTGAGTACTTGCCAATGCCAAGTACCCATATGAGTACCCCCCTCAAAATCTTTTATTTTACGGCAGATCTTTAATCTAATAACCACACACTGCTATTTGTGTGCATGAATCAAAGACAAACTCATAGAGAATATTTCTTTAGAACAGGGGTGTCACACTCATTTTAGGTCAGGGGCCACATTCAGCCCAGTATCATCTGAAGTGGACCAAACCAGTCAAATAATAGCAGTGAAAGGAGAAAAAAATTACAGTATAAAAATGTTTACATTAGGGATACACTGATACCACTTTTTCCAAACTGAGTACAAGTACTTACATTTGCAATTTTAACAATATTATATCTTAGTTTATCATTTAAACATGTACATTACAACTTAGAGAGATGTATGTGCAAACACACAACATATTTAATAACAGACAGAATATTGGTAAAATTACACTTATTTGTCTTGAGACATTTCAGGTTTTTCATATTTGTTTATAAATGTAAACCTTTTCATGTAATTTCGCTTTTTTTTTTTTTTTTAACACTAAAACAATGAGAAAAATGTGGATGTGAATTGAATGTGATGGTATTTTACTGGTCTGATCCACTTTAGATCATATTATTCTGAATGTGGAAAATGATTTTAACACCACTGATTGTTAATATCTTCAGTATGATTTCTGCATTTCACAAATTTATCCTTTGGGCCAAATTGTACAATGGCCCAGAGGTGCAACAGTCCAAAAAATGATCCACTAACAGAAAAAAAAAAAAAGGGAACAGCCCAAAAAAGCAGCTACCAGCTGACGCAGAACTGGTGTGGACCAGGGAAATCTGACTGTTTAATTAAAACAAAGCACTGGTAGTTTACAAAGTTGCAGTCAATTTTTTTGCGTTAGCATTAGCTTAGCAACGAACCATCACACAGTGCACATAAGGGCCATTTACCAATGAAAACTACCCCAACTATACCCTAACCCTAACCATTTAACAACCAGTCCTAACCTTAAGCAGACATGGGAACCTTAATTAATCATTTAACCGCTTTGCAAACTATAATAATGTAAATATTTTAAAAATCACTTTATTTTTAGCACATCGACCACCACTTCCCATGGGTTACTTCTTTAGCATTAGCCACATTAGCTGAAGGCCTTAAAAATTTTCAGCCTATGCTTATATTTTTGTGGTGGCCAAAATTTTAAAGCAAGAGACCTTTCGGGTAAACAGCGCCCCCCTTAATTGAAAAGGTGGATGATGTTTTTTTTTCTTATAGTGGATAATTTTTTGGGCTGTTCTCTTTTTTTCTTGTATGGATAATTTTTTGGGCTTTTCTCTTTCTTTTTCTAGTAGTGGATAATTTTTGTGGGCTAGTGGATTATTTTTTGGGCTGTTCTTTTTTATCTTATAGTGGATAATTTTTTTGGGCTGTTCTCTTTTTTTTCTTATAGTGGATAATTTTTTGGGCTAGTGGATCATTTTTTGGGCTGATCTTTTTTTATCTTATACTGGATAATTTTTTGGGCTGTTCTTTTTTATCTTGTAGTGGATAATTTTTTGGGCTGTTCTCTTTTTTTTCTTATAGTGGATAATTTTTTGGGCTGTTTTCTTTTTTTCTTATATGGATAATTTTTTGGGCTGTTACACCTCTGGGTCACCACAAAATTGGACCCTTTGGTGAGCCAGTTTTGGCCCACAAGCCTTATGTTTAACACCTTTAGGAGACTTCAAATTCTGTCATGACCACTACAATAACATAATTACATCAAAAAAAACCTTTGGTGTCTTTATACTCCTTCAGAGAAAATGGAAATGTCTTTTCCTTGTCACCCAAGCTTTACATTTTGTTTATAGTTTTTTTTTTTTTTTTTTTTCCATTGGCGGCTACAGCTTACCATATTCTCTTGGATCCTTGTCAGCTGGAAGATTGGCACGTAGGATGATATTGTTGAGGCTGTTTAAGTATGCTGGCATGGTATGGTGGCCCTCAGGGTTGAACCAGACCTACGCCCATGCAACCATACAAACAAACACATATATATTAAAACATCACACACAGTGGCACATGTCAGGGATTGCAAGTTGTCATCTCTGTGACGTATTACAAAAGTTTTGAAGCCAGAGTGCCAAAGACGCAGTCATCTAAGGATATTTCAACTCTAAAACAGGGGCACGATTGCTGCAGTGAAGCATACTTATGATGACACTCATGGTAGAACAATACAGCTCCATCTTCAAGGTCTAACATGCACTGAAAGAATGTTAACTAGGATGTCAGGTTTTACATTTCCATCACATAACAGTGCAGAGAAGTGATAACGAGACAGACAGCAGAGAGGCAGAAAGCAGAAGTTACCTTCGATAGTGTTCGGTTTTTGGGCACAGCTTTGAGATCTATTTGTAAGTCCAAGGGGAGTGGCTTGCCAAAAGCAAAGCCACCGTACCTGAAAAAATAGGATTATTGAGTATCGATCAAAACAAAATGCTTCAGAGGAAAACTTAGTGACATAATGTGTTTGCTATTTTTTTTGTGTTAGAGGAATTGTTTCGATAGATGGAAGGAATTTCAATTAGACTATGAACCAGAAAGGTGATGAAAGTGATTAAATTGAGGATTATCTTTTGACAAACACAAGGAAATAAAAGTGTGTCTAAATGCACAGAATCATAGCTTCTTACTGGTTCTTAAGTAGGAAAACTTAAAAATAAAAAGGCTGTATTAAAATTATTTTAGAACTACTACACATGATGCAACATTATGAAAAGTAAAATACAAAATGTGATATTAACCCTTTCATGCACGAATTATGAGAACCTTAATCAAAAATTTTTCCTGAGTGTTTTTATTCCTCTTTAGGCATGAAAAAACACAATGGGATTGAAAATTTTCCTCTGAAAAATAAATACAAATAAAAATACATAAAAAAAATAATGATAAAAAAAATTTCTTATGAACCTATTTTTCATGAAGTTGCAAGAATGTCTACTCAGCTGGACACCACACGTTTAATTTCTGACGCACAGAAACATGTATTTACTGATAAATTGTGTGAAAACTGTGGGGAGGGCTTGTGATTCTGGGGATTTATGCTCAGGGGAGATCTACATAATGTTACCAATTCATGTCAGAAAAGATATGTAGTGTCTTAAAACTTTAATACAGATATGCGTAAAAAAAAAACAAAAAAAAAAAGAAAAAAACAACAAAAAGAACAACAAAATCCATGAATATACAAGAGAACAGATGTAGAATAGCTGTCCACTGTAGTGACCAGTATACATGAAAGGGTTAATATGCTACATGCAGCTTACTTCTGCATGAAAAACACTTCATTTATTTTACCAGTCTGTAACATGACTCAAAATATAGCAAAAAAGCAGTCAAGTACTTTGCCGCTGATGTAAATACAGGCTTTATTCACCTGTTCCTGATGAAATCGTTGCCTGTGACCACCAGGTAGTTCTCCAGATTGATGCCGCTCAGGTTATAAACAGTCTGAGATGAGGGGATCTTCTTATGGGGCGGCTGATAGTTTCCTGCATCACAAACCTGCAGTAGATGGAAGAAACTTAACTTACAACATGACAAAAGAGATATGCACAGGAAACATATAAACATACATGTACTTTCCTCTGCACACAATTATAAACATATAGTCTCTGCGACACAATCTCACCTGTTTGTCAGGAAGACATTTACAGGTACCCGACATTTTAGAGCTGTTTCCTCTGGATTCCCAGTCCTTCACAGTCCTTGAGCAGACCCTTAAAAAGAAACAATGAAATGAAATGATCGCTCAGTGAAATGATGGTGGTCTGCGGTGCATAATAATTGTAAAAGACTATTACTACACACACTCCAGATCATATCCTCCGACTAAGTTAGCCTGCACGAGTACTAACAACTTGTGTAGTGGCAGAGATAAAAGTGTTGTTTTGTAAAGTCAGGGCCTTGCTTTTTATCTAATGTCATTTCAAAGAGGGTTTCAGAGCTGCTTAATATGTGCAGTAATATGGTATTGTGTGAAATCTGTGCTTGTGTGGGTTGTTGTTCAACTCCTCCATACTTTTCCTTCTGCCAAATGCTTTCAGGGATGCTTTCTGCAGACCAAAACGGTATTTTACTAAACACATGTTTTGCATGCACACATTTATGCACCTGCTAGGCTGCAAATTGAAACAAACTCTGGTTGAATGCATTCAAATTCACTACACTGCAAAAAGCTAAATCTTACCAAGTGCATTTTTCAGATTATTTAGGATTAAATAAGAAAATAAGGAAGTTTGGTAGGCAAATGTTAGCATTTTAGCTAATTAGCACCCACTGCATCTGCTTAGACTGCAAAAATCTAAATCTTACCAAGTGTATTTTTCAGATTATTTAGGATTAAATAAGAAAATAAGGAAGTTTGGTAAGCAAATGTTAGCATTTTAGCTAATTAGCACCCACTGCATCTTCTTACCCTGCAAAAATCAAAATCTTACCAATTGTATTTTTCAGATTATTTAGGATTAAATAAGAAAATAAGGAAGTTTGGTAAACAAATATTAGCATCTTAGCTAATTAGCACCCACTGCATCTGCTTACACTGCAAAAATCAAAATCTTACCAAGTGTATTTTTCTCATTTCTAGTTAAAATATCTCATCACACTTAAAATAAGACACAATCACCTTAAGAGTAACTTTTCAGTGAGATATAAGAACTTCTTTTGAGACAATAGAGCTTGAAAAATCTTATTTCAAGGAATCTTACCAAGATTTTTTTTTTTTTTTTTTTTTTTTTTTTGCTTGAATTAAGCAAAAAAAAAAAAAAAAAAAAAAATCTTCAAATGGAACAAGTGAAAATTATCTTGGTAAGATTCTTTAAATACAATTTTCAAGATCTACTGTCTAAAAATAAGTTCTTATATCTCACTGAAAAGTGACTCTTGAGGTGATTATGCCTTATTTTAAGTGTGATGAGATATTTGGACTAGAAATGAGAAAAATACACTTGGTAAGATTTTGATTTTTGCAGTGTATTCACTAATCTGAGGGTGAAACATTTATAAAAGCTTTGTTAATATTCATTAAAGGGCTCATATTTTGCTGAACCCACTTTTATTAGTCTTTGGTTCATTTATTTGTGTATTTGGACCCTAACAGTTCAAAAAGTTTGAATTTGAACCCTTCAGGTGCTGCAAAGGTATCTTTATATACATTCTGGCAAAAAATCGAGTGGATTTCTACAACCCCTTTCAATTCCTGCTTAATTTGTTACGTTTTATAATTAGTTACGTCATGACATTTGCACGTATGAGGTGAAGACTTCTTTTTTTTTTTTTTATCATAATCTTTTTACTGAAGTTTTCTCAATATAATACAAGTGCAGTGCTGAATGGTCATTAAAGAAATCTTAAGTAAGTATGGGTGTAAATTAAACACAGCTAGCACCATAGAAAAACAAACTACATAAAATAATCCCTCCTCAGTCATTGCCAGTACACTAGAAAAAATAAAGGATCACTATCATGACAGAAACCTGCGCTAGGAGTAAGTACGGAGTAAGCAGCATTGTTAAAGTCAAGCATTTACAGGGTCTGGAATGTTTTTAGGAAGGGACCCCACATTTTCTGGAATTTCCCATTTGATTGCTGAAGTGAGTATCTAATTTTCTGCAGTCTTAAGCAGGACATAATGTCTTCTAACCACTGTGCATGAGTGGGAAGGAAAGCATCCTTCCACCTAAACAGGATTGCTCGTCGAGCCAGAAGGGCAGCAAAGGATAAAGTGTGTTGTTTTCGTGTAGGTAGCTTAACTTCACCTTCCATTACACCAAATAGAGCAGTCAAGGGGTTTGGTTGTAAATCTATGTTTAACAGCTAAGAAAGTGTATGAAAGATTTCAGTCCAATATTTGTTAAGGCTTGAACAGGACTAAGAGGTGAAGACTTCTGATGAACATTTCTCCGAGTACGACATAATTGTTTATCAGCAGCAGCAGTCGGAGTAAAAAACTGAAAATATGTCCAAACTTTGAACCGATTACCTAAAATGTTCGGTTGTTGGTTGTATTAACGAACACAAGTGGTTGAACGGGATAGAAAGCACAGTTGACAACCTGGAGGGAGTGGGGTCATTTGCATTTAAAGGGCCAGCGGTCAAAACAACCTTTCTTGTATCATTACTCAGAAATAGGGTTGAAGATGGACCTGTGGAGTTGAATTAATGAAGAATTC
The DNA here is from genome assembly GCF_902148855.1 of Sphaeramia orbicularis. Taxonomy (NCBI): domain Eukaryota; kingdom Metazoa; phylum Chordata; class Actinopteri; order Kurtiformes; family Apogonidae; genus Sphaeramia; species Sphaeramia orbicularis. The sequence goes on from NC_043977.1 coordinate 18,892,554, forward strand.
AGACCCAAGCAGAGCATTTACAGTTTATGTAGACCACAGGGAAATGTTTTAAAATGCATAACTCCATTTCAAAACTCCTTTAACTTTGCCTTTCTAATGGTGCGTCTTGAGTTATGCTGCAGGAATGTCAACCCATTCCTCCTGACAGAACTGATTCTTTGCACCAACCTGCCTTTTCAGTTCAGCCTACAGATGTTCTATTGGATTAAGGTCAGGGTTTTGTGACGGCCCCTCCAAAAGGTTCACTTTGTTTGCCTTAAACCATGTTGTTACCATTCTTGAACTCTATTGAGGATTATTGTCTTGTTCGAATAACATTTGCATCCGAGACTTTGGCTTCCCAGGTGATGTGGTCACACGAAGTTTCAAAATGTCTTCATGATACCATCAGATTCTATAATGAATCTTGGGATTCTTTTAAAACAAAATGCATACACGTGCCTCCTTACTGAACAATCTCACTTATTTTTGTAAAGTAATTTGCACAGATGGATGTGTTTTGTTTTGTTTTTTTGGAACATTCAGAAATTTCTCCAAAAGAAAGACAAGATTTTTCTTTTTTTATTAACCCTTTCATGCATGAATTATGAAAACCTTAGTCAAGATTTTTTTCCTGAGTGTTCTTATTCCTCTTTAGGCATGAAAAAAAAAGCAATGTGATTGAATTTTTTTAAATGAACCTTTTTTTTTATGGAGTTACAAAAATGTCCGTTCAGCTGGACGCCATGCTTTTAATTTTTGAAGCAAAAAAACATGTATTTACTGATATACTGTGTGAAAACTATGAAATAAAAACATTTTTAATGCTGCTTTTCTCATATATTAACATACTCTAATACTAGTTATTACTCATTTCATGGAGATAATATGCAAAAAAAACCCAAAAGTTTTTGCTTAAAAAATAAACTTTTAATTACAGTCTAATAACAATCAGCACTTGATTTACACTCAAACATGTTACTGGAGATCAGGTTTATCAATAACAGTAAAGTTACAGTAATGGTATGAATTACAGTGTATGAGATGATGCATAAGTGTCCACTGTGTTGGTTGATATGGAACTAAAACAATAAAATCCATGAAAATACCAGAGAACAGCTGGAGAATAGCTGTCCACTGGAGTGACCACTATGCATGAAAGGGTTAATATTATTATTATTATTATTATTATTATTATTATTATTATTATTATTATTTATTATTAAGCTCTTGGCGGATTTCTTTAAATTCTTCCATGATGACAAGTGAAAGGTCACTGGGTCTGAAGAGAGCTTAATTGATGGTTTTAAAGTCAAGAAATCAATTCCCAGAAAATTCTAGGCTGTTTATAGAGAAAGCGAACAAAAAGTGAGAAAACGATAACCTTCTGAGAATGTGATCAAATACACCGAAGCCAAAATTTGACTTCTCAACTACTATGCAGCAAAATAAAATACTTGATCTGAATGAACTTATACTAAAAGGAAATGTTCAGAATTGTGAATAATGGAGTTGAATCCATTCAGCTGAGGTGTATGTAAACATCCTACATCAACTCTAATTACTCATGTAACAGCAATGATCCATAAAGAGGAGTCAGGAGAACATTCACTATTATTTTCTCTAAAAAGCTAGAAGGATATAGAGGGACATATCTTCGGTATATCTTCAGTATGTTGTAATAATAAAGCATCATGAGCACAACATGCCAGCTCTTTAGCACCATAGAATCTCTCTCTTTCTCTTTTTCTCTCTTTCTCTCTCTTTTTTCTGTATTTTTTTTTTTTTTCTTTTTCTGAGACTGAGAATTTCAAAATGCCCCTAAGGTCTGGTTCATGAGTGCCAACATTGATTTGAGTGCCTGTAAGGGGAAAATCTCCCTTATAAATACAAGGTGTTTATGGAATACAAATGATGCTCTCACATCCAGAGTCCTGCTGCAGGCTTTTAGCCACATATGTTGAGGAAAATACAGAGAAAAGATGTGAGAGAGAGGGGGAAATGGCTAGTAAAACACCAGCTGAAAATCAAGACATGAAAACAAATATGGAGGAAAGAAATAGAAAGTAATGTGCGAAAAACTGGAATATATGAAAGCTGCTGGAGAAAAAATACATATGAGGTGTGGTTACATACTGGTCATTGGACTTTTCAAGGCAGGCGTTATCCATGCCTGGGAATGACAGCATGGCGTCGACCAGATTGCTGGAGTTTGGATTCTGGTTACTGAGAAGACAAGAAAAACATAAGAAATATTATTATTAAATTGAGAACATAATCCAACACAGTCATTGTTTCAAAGCTCTGATAGAAAAATAAACAAAGAAACACTGCAAATCTCTTGAATTTCCCTCGGGATTAATAAAATATCTATCTATCTATCTATCTATCTATCTATCTATCTATCTATCTATCTATCTATTGGGGTGTAAGAAAATATTGGTTCTGAAATATATCGCAATATTTCATTTCACAATACTGTATCGATATTAAAAAGTACTGTATCGATATTTTTAGCTACTTCTTCAAATGTAGATATTGTGGAGGTTCCTTTTTGTTTTCTTTTTTGTTTATATTTTATTTATTATTATTTAACGCTGTTTTGTTAAATAAAGTTAGTTCCTTTGTTGGGATTGCACAAAAATAACGTTATGATGTTAGTTATGAACTAATAAAAACTGAACATTTGAGCAGGATCTTAAACTGTAATGTCTGTAAAACATAATTTAAGTTTTAACACAGGATCATTTTGTGATATAACATTAGATCCTGTTCTGATCAAATAAAAAATGTTTTTAGTATTTGTACATATTTCTGGTGTAATTCAATTCTTCCAGGAAATAATCATTTTTAAAAAAAGAAACAAACAAAAAAAATTGCCTTTTTAACAGTCTCATGATATATCGTGATATATCGTATCGTGATCCTAGTATTGTGATTTGTATTGTATCGCCAGATTCTTGCCAATACACACCCCTATCTATCTATCTATCTATCTATCTATCTATCTATCTATCTATCTATCTATCTATCTATCTATCTATCTATCTATCTATCTATCTATCTATCTATCTATCTATCTATCTATCTAAATATAAAATAGTGTTTACACAAATAACTCTGAATTTCCTAGTGCTACTTCTATGGCAATTCCCAAATAAATTTGTCTCTCCTATTTAACCTTTCTTGAGTGATTTATTGCCATTTATTGTCATATTATTCTCTGTATTTTGAATTTTTTTACTGTAAATCATGCATTTTCCCATGTCTAATTTCACACATTCAACTGAGATGTTCATGGAAACACAGAGTTAATTCAAAGGTTATTATATCGAACACAGAAAACAGCAGAAAAAGTGACTTTCTTGACAAAGATATCATTAACTGAACATGAACCTTAAAATAATGTATTAAATATGATATGGTAGGTCTTAAGTTTATTTCCATAAGCTTGTTGCTTTTATTGTGTTTAACCCATAAAGAACGTTTCTTAAGTGATTTTTCACCATTGATTGTAATATTATCCTCTTTATTTTGCGTTTTCTCTGTGTAAATCATGTATTTTCCTATATTTGATTTATTGATTATATAGATGTTCATAAAAACTCAGCAAATTCAAAGGTTATTATATCAAAACAGAGAAAACAGAAGAAAAAGTGACTTTTTCAGCAAAGATATCAATAACCGAACATAAAAACAAGTGGGTTTCATGGGTTTTATTTGTGAATAAATGTTGTAGAAAATGACAGTGTTTCCAGATTCACTACAGAGCCTCTGAACGTCCAAATGGGTCTTATCTGATGACCATGAAAAGATGATAAACTGCATTTTACACTATTTTTTTTTTTTTTACATGTATCAATAGGATTAGTGGATCAACAGGTATCCATGCTTTTGGACACTAGTGGATGTTTGGGTCTTTAAGGGTTAAATATTTCTTAGGAAGAAAACTGACTAAAGAGCAATTTACTGAAAAAAAAAAAATGAAATTGTTAGTAAGCAACCAGAACAGCTGTTTTGTTATTTTTTCTCTAAAAGTGGGTAAACAGGTACCTTGGCTCTTCCCTCTAGCAGTAAAATCAGCTCACCAAGAACCTCTAAAGCTCACCCTGTACCACTGTACAACCTCTTTACAAATTACAGCTGTACAAAATCCAACAAGTGGTGATTTTCTATTGGCTCAAGTTGCCTTGAGGTTGCCAGGCAACCAGAGGAGACTTGAGAAAATCACTGCTGCCAGGCAGTATTATTTAGAATAACAGTACAATCCCTTTGGAAGTACAGAATGTATTCTTGCTTTTTGTCTTAATACAGATTGAATAAAGGTATAAAGGTAGATATATCTATTGTATTAATTAATGTGTTAATTAATGCTTTCCTGTTTTTATTCATAATGCTAAGCTAACTAGCTGCTGGCTATTAGCTTCTATTTACCAGACAGATAATAATGTGAGACTTTTAGCTGTCTTAACTCTTAACACTCTTAACAAAACAAGAAAGAGCTGAAAAAAAAATAGTATACTGCAGGGGTGTCAAACTCATTTTAGTTCAGGGGCCACATTCAGCCTAATATGATCTAAAGTGGGCCAGACCAGTAAAATAATAACAGTGAAAAAAGTAAAATTATTTTATGATCAGGTTTACATCTACAAAGTTTCCTTAAAAATCTGAATAACAACGAACAAGTTGAATTGTCTTAAGAAAAACAAGTGCAATTTTAACAATATTCTGCCTCCGTTTATCAGTTTTTCATTTACACGTGTGCATTACAATCACAAAAACATTTAGTAACAGGCAGAATATTGGTAAAATTGCATTTACTTTTCTTAAGACATTTCCGTTTGTTCATATTTGTTCAGATAATTCGCATTTTTTGTAAAAGTACAGTTTGTTTCTTTGGTGTAAAAAAGTAAAATTACATGAAAATGTTTACATTACCAAAGAGAAAATTTGGGGTTGTCATTATTTATAGGTTATTTTCATAATATATTACTGGTCTGACCCACTTAAAATCTAATTGGACTGTATGTGGAACCTGAATTAAAATGATTTGGACACCATTGATTGTTAATATCTTCAGTGTAATTTTTGCATTTCACACATTCATCCCAAGGGCCGGATCGGACCCTTTGGCGGGCTGGATTTGGCCCTTGGGCTGCATGTTTGACACCTGTGGTACACTGGTTTTAGAATCATTACCGTCAAGTACAAAGCAACAAGTGTCTTTGAGTTTCTATTGAATGTATCTTGTTTATCGTGTTTAGTTCTGCTCCTGACAGTACTTTTATTAAAATAAACAATGTGACTTTTCATTCTCTTTTCAATACCAGGTTAAAAAAAGGTTCTAAGGAGCAGCCATATAGCCTTGATATAAACTGGCATCTCAGCATTTTCTATTTCGCTCCATATCCCCTTGATCAAACAACAGCACATCTCAAGAATGAAGACATTTCACAACTTCCTGACACTCTTAATTTCTTCCTCTTTGATCTCACTTCTCAGCCTTTCTCATCACAGTCCTCCCCTTGCCTTGCTCTTTCTCTCCCCCCTCACCTTAAGGTTCATCTGCCCTTCAACAAACTACGGTCTCAGATTTAAAACCCATTGGGCAAATCAAGTAATAAGATGCATCATCTCTTCATTAAAGTTTCATCAGAATCAGACAGCACTGATGTGGTAATCACCTTCATGATTAAAATGTTTGATCTTCCATTGTTGTATCTCCCCAAGGTCTGGAAGTGTAATTTTCAAGAATGCACCACAATACATCATCTTCCAAAACTTTGCCACAAAGTAGTCTGGTTCAGACATACGTATGAGAAATCACTTGTGATAAACTTTTAACTTTTGCCAGTATTGATTGATGAGCCTTTTCCATAAACATTAAAATAAAACAAAAAAAAACCTTTACACAGATTTTGAGGTTGTTTCGCAGAATTCTGAATGTTGCCGTGGTCTTGGAGACACTGCTCTGACCTTCCTCCACAAACTAAAATCAAAGCTTATTCTCCAAATATTTTCAACTAACTAAACTTTATTAAGCAACCTTTGCCACAAACCAGCTTGGTTTACATAAAACCAAAATTTTGATTTGTGATACACTTTTGGCTTTTGACAGTATGACTTGACTGACTAATCTTTTCCATAAATTACCATGCTTATAAACATTAAAATCACAAAAACAACTGAATTCACTAGAGAACCTGCTAATATTACATTATTCCTCACAAGTAAACCAGAATATTTTTTTGTCTTAGTGTTGCCTCAGTGACACTTCTGTGACCTAGCTTAACAAACTGAAATAAAACACTGTATCACGGGGATAGAGTCTGAGTGAACTTTAGACACGGTTCTTTGTAAAATCTCTGTTTATTCGGTTCAAATTCTTCTTGTATTTCCTTTGCCCCTGAGTTCTCACCTGAAGAAGGAGTAGCTCGGTCCAATGTTGTAGAGTGCAGGGCTAAGTTCCAACTCGGGGAAATGCTGCATGTCATTCTTGATCGAACCCAGTCCCATAGCGAACAGCACAAACAGAACAGGAAGCAGGAGCTGGGAGATGAGGCCTTTCCAGTCTCTGCGGCTGTGGTGGAACCTCTTGATCAGAATGGCCATTATTTGCTGCCAAACCAAAGCCGCACCTTCTACCATGGACAAACCAGTCAGATCTAGAATGAAAAAATTAATAATAACACTGGGTTACAAAAAAATGTTTTTTGCAAGTTGTTTAGGTTTTTTTCAACTGAATTAGGACCATTTTGCCGCTAAATCCAAAAATGACATCTGTTTTTTTCAATCAGGTCAGGTTTTTTTGCTAATTTGATTTTGAAAAATGTGATCTTCTCACAAATTTGATAAAATTTTTGTGACTTTATCAATTGATTTTTGATATAGTTCTCACTCAAAATAGGTTTTAAGAGAAAAAAAAAATCATTTCACCATTGTACCTAACAGGTACAATGTATTCATCGCAGATATAGCAGAATACGTCAGGCTTATTTTTGCACGATCTTCTAGTCGAAGCCATTTCATTCACCTGTAATACTAATGTTACACGATGTGATACAGTGAAAAAAAAAAAAGGTAGAAAAGGGATAATCGAAAGGAACATGGAGGAACAAATGGCGGTGACTCACTGTATTTGTCACTGTCACCGCCGATGCTTCCAGTGGCGTCTGTGGGGAAACTGTCAATGGATCCGGAGTCAGAAACAGTCTCTGATATAGTCAGGGGGCCATCATCAGCCCAAGACTCTGTGCTGCCATGTGTCATGTGAAGAAACACCTACAGAGATAACACAAAAATAAACATCTCAGCGTGTCGGAAAGCCCATCTGTGCCATGTGACAACACCTCCATGGTAAGATGGTGAAGTTTTTTGGCAACTTAAAGCAACTATATGTGGTATTTCTACTGTAGAATATTAAAAAGTGACCTAATTGAGAGCTATGAAGTTATGTCAAAGATGCCACTGAATTGGATTGTAGAGATGTGCATTGATTTATGTGACCACTAGAGGGAGTAGTGAGGAAAACCAACACCACAGGGCCTTTGACTAAAGCACAGGTGTCAAACATGCGGCCAGGGGGCCAAAACTGGCCCGCCAAAGGGTCCAATGAGGCCCCTGGGATGAATTTGTGAAATGCAAATATTATAATGAAGATATTAAAAATCAAGGATGTGAAAATCATTTTAGGTCAATTCAGTCTGAAGTGGGTCAAACCAGTAAAATACAATCATTTACACTTTACATTTTGCTTATTTTTTTTTTTTTTTCCTTTTTAATGTTTAATAAAGAATATTTACATGTATTAAAACAATCAAATTACATATAAATATATGTATATAAATAGTTTTCAATGAGACTAAGTTGTACAATCCACTGATGAAAAGTGTATTTTGACAGTTTATCAGTGCTTATACATGTTATACATTCACAAAAAATACATTTATCCAACATTTTTGTTGTGAAACCTCCTGTAATTACACAAGATATTTGTCAATTAACAAACAAGTCTTCTTAAACTTACAGAACAAATACTTCTTTCATGGTTAATTGTCAGTAATTTTATCTTGTTTTATTATTTTTTAAACTTTAAATTAACAGTTTAATATCATAAATAGAAAAGAAATATTTGTGAAATTATGATACATTTGCAAATGTATTCTAAGTGTATTTTTCTGTGAAAAAAGAAAAAAATTCTTTTAAAAAATTAAAAAAAAATTTTGTTATTCACAGTTAGAGTTTTTTCGTGTTATTTTACATTTGACGTGTAAAATCACAGTCTGTTTTTGTCATTTCATTGATATTTTCGTATATCTTGAAAATACAGGAAAAATCTGTAAAATAAACAGTGAAAATTCTGTTAAATTACAGATTTTTTTTTTACAGTGTGTTAATGTGTGTTTCAGTGTACACATTTGTCTGAACGTACCTCCTCTAGGGTCGTGTCAGAGATGCCATAGCATCCCAGCTGGAGGGCGTCCAGGTTGGCGTCCAGCGCAGTAAGGAGAGAGCGGTATGAGGAGGAGTTGGATGAGCTGAACGGGGGCAGTAAGTAAACCAGGTCACTTCCCTGGGCTTCCTTCAGTGTTGCTTCAGGTACATGGGCTTGGATGAAGGACTTCAGCTCAACATCATCTATCTGCTCAGATTCTAAGTTCTGCGTCTGAGAGAAAACAAAAACACATATTGGCACGACTTAGTTTTCAGATGCCACACAAATATATTTTACAACTGCAAATGATCTCCCAGTGGCTTTTAATAACTAGAAAAGCACTCGGAAAGCGCAGACCTCCGCCAAGGCAGATCAGTGCAACCCCCCCCACTGAGATTAAGAACCTTTTCAAAGTCAAAAAGTCTAAGTCAGCTTTATTGTCAGTTTTTGCCATATGTGCATCGCATACAGAAAACTGAAATTATAAAACTCTAAGACCCCACAGTGTAAAGTGAACAAAGAAAAAAAGAAAAAAATCCCAAAAATATATTTTTTTGAAAAGTAGAAAAGCACTTGGAGAGCGCAACAACCCCCACCCCCCTGATCACAACCAAAATTTTATCATTTGTTCTTTGTGCCAGCATCAACATTTTCTGACAAATTCATCTCAATCCATCCATAACTTTTTGAGTTATCTTAATGACAGACAGATAGACAAACCCTGATGAAAACATGAAGAAACAAGAAAAGCACTCGGAGAGCCACCAAGACAGATCGCGCTCCCCCCAACCCCCCATCACCACTAAAATTTAATCATTTGTTCCTTTTGCCAGTATCAACATTTCCTGACATTTTCATCCAAATCTGTCCATAGCTTTTTGAGTTATCTTGCACATGGACAGACAGACAGACAAACCAACACCGACAAAAACATAACCTCCTTGGCGGAGGTAAAAAAAAAAAATTAAATAAATAAATAAATAATAATAATAATACTTTATATTTATATAGCAATTTTCATTGAACGCAAAGACACTTTACATACAGCAGATAAAAACAGAAACCAAACACATTAAAAACAGATGCAAAGCAGGTGCAAAAGGCAGGCATACGAATATAAAACAATTAAACATTAAAATTAAACATTAAAAGCAATCTTAAATAAATGAATTTTTAAAAGGGATTTAAAGGCGTTTAGGCTGGAGATGTGTAGGATAGAAGGTGGGAGGGAGTTCCAGAGGGTTGGAGCAGCAATGGAAAAAGCTCTGTCACCCCAAATAAAATTAAAATTCAATCATATTATTTTATTCATTTTCATTATTTTATTCATACTAGCAGCATTGTACCCATGGTGCCTTGTACGATAGCGCCCTTCCGCGGTGCAGCAGCGGCATTGCACCCAAACACCCACCCGTGTCCTGTGCTGCAACATCGATGGGACGGACACGGGGCGGGGCCGAAATGTGCATTATATAGGTAGGATAGGATTCACTGTTATTATTATAATCTTTATTTAACCAGGAAAAAAAAGCTCATTGGCCAAGACAGCAGCAGAAGTTCCACAAAGCGGAAATCACAGCCAAGCATCCACACTAATATACAAAAACACAATGAAAGTCAGTACTAAAAACAGACTTAAAACTGATAAGAACATACATATAAAATATCACCATTACTTTAAAACACAGGTGCCAAACATGTGGCCCGGGGGCCAAATCCGGCCCGCCAAAGGGTCCAGTCCGGCCCTTGGGATGAATTTGTGACATGGAAAAATTACACTGATATGAACAATCCTTTTAGTTCAGGTTCCACATTCAGACCAATTCAATCTCAAGTGGGCAGGACCAGTAAAATACTATCATTATAACATATAAATAATGACAACTCCAAATGTTTCTCTTTATAAACGTAAATATTTTCATCTCTTCACACTAAAACAAAGTATAATTTTGCAAAAAATGTGAATAACCTGAAATGTCTTAAGAGAAGCAAGTACAATTTTAACAATAGTCTGTCTGTTATTAAATGTTTTGTGTATTTGTAGAGGCACTGTGATCTGTAAGTTATAATGTACATGTGTAAATGATAAACTGAAGCAGGATATTGTTAAAATTAACACTTATTTTTTCAGTTTGTTCATGATATTCACATCTTTTGAAAGGATATTTTGTAGATGTAAACCTGTTCACAATGTAAATTAACTTTTTTTGCTCTAAAACATAGAGAAAAGTTTGGAGTTGACATTATTTATATATTATTATGTTATTATTTTACTGGTCCGGCCCATTTTAGATCAAATTTAGCTGAATCTGGCCCCTGAACTAAAATGAGTTTGACACCCCTACTTTAAAAGGTACTAAAAGTATAACAACAATGTTCCTTAAAAGCATCTCAAAGCCGAACCCAATTCAATTAATTAGAAAAACATCTACACCCACATTTGTCCTTTTTCCACTGATTTAAAATGACTTTAATGTATTAAAAGAGAGCAGTTCCTTCAGTTGAATGTCCTTCTGGAGGTTGTTCCAGGCAGAAGGAGCTGAATATTTAAACGCTTTCTATCCCAGTTCTGTTCTGACTTTTGGAACCCGTAAAGATAACAGATCCTGGGACCGGAGACTGTAATTATTCAAGTCATTCCAACAAATGTAGACCACCAAATAAGATGGAAGCAGACCTAGGATACATTTATAAATAATAGAATACAAGTGTTTCAGTAATATGTGGCTGTAATATGTGTTCTAGAATCCTCTGGGACTTGACAAAACTAAAGCCCTATTCATACAAGGCTGGTATAACCTGGGGACCCCTGGTGATTTGGAAATTAATCCCCCATGTCTGAGATTTATGTGGTACATTCACTTGGGATAAGCCAAGTGTGGATTTTACTCAAATTTCCTGACATTATTCCCTGGTTCTGATGTCAAGGGCAGGCTCAACAATTACAGATAACTGTTGGAAGACAGAAAACTATTTCTCCTGCTACTGTCATGCATGTCATCCATCTCATTCATCGAATCATCTTTTGAGAATTTTCTGAGGGATTTAGGTTTTATCCTTCACTGAATGAATTTTCATGTTGTATCGTGACCTTTTTTTTTTACCCAAAACACTTTTAAAACTTTCTTTTGCAGACAAGTACATTTTCCATAGTCCTTGACCTGGAAACAGGATGAATGAATGTATAGTGGAAACAAAGATTGCTGCAAATCCCACCAAATTGCAGAGCTGTTGATTGTCAACAGAATACTCTTATCACCGGACCTTTGCATTTGCTGATATAAGGTTGGGAATTTGTGGAGGAAATTTTATAAAAGTACAACAAGTGGTTCCAGGCACAACAAACCCCGCCCCTCGCACGAATTGTAGCTTATTTTGGCAACGATCCAACTGATGTCATCATGTCTATGCGTGTGGTGATGTCAGCATATCAGTTGCCTCTATATATGTGTCAAGTTTGAAGTAATTTGAAACAAAATTGATGCTTTTTAAACACATTTGAAATTTTGGCCATTATAAATAAATGAGAGGAAAAAAAAAGATTAAAAGAATTCATTAAAAAAATTGAAACTTGGACCTACTTTTGCCAAAATATAAGGACATCTATTCTGGGTCACTTGCAATCTATAAACCAAATTTGGTATGAATTCAACCAATAGTTTTGCTGCTACAAACATGTGAAATTTCAGCCATTGTAAGTAAATGGGGAAAAAAAAAAGATTTTAAAAATTTCTAAAAAAAATTTAAACTTGGATCTACTTTTGCCAAAATGTAACAACATCTGTTTTGGGTCACTGGAAATCTCTAAACCCAATTTGGTATGAATTCAACCAATAGTTTTGCTTCTACAGACATTTGAAATTTTGCCCATGATAAGTAAATAGGGGAAAAAAGATTTTAAAAATTCATAAAAATTTGAACTTTGACCTACTGTTCCCAAAATGTAATCAGATCTATTCTAGGTAACTGGCAGTCTATAAACCCAATTTTGTACGAATTCAACCAATAGTTTGACTGCTACAGACATGTGAAATTTCAGCCATTATAAGTAAATGGGAAAAAAAAAAAGATTTAAAAAATTCCTAAAAAATTGAAACTTGGACTTACTTTTGCCAAAATGTAATGACATCTATTCTGGGTCACTGGCAATCTATAAACCCAACTTGGTATGAATTCACCCAATAGTTTTACTGCTAGAGTGTTAACAAACAAAGAAACAAACAAACCAAACCAAAAATAATACCCCTTGCCTCGCCTTTGGGGGGCGGGGTAGTAAAATTACAGACATGGCCAATTCACACGGGATTAAGATCACAGAGTACTTCTGTAAGTATTACAAATTACTACAGGTAGTACTTGGCCTTTGCACATATTGAATAAAGCCTTATTTTCACGGCGTAGTCGAACCTGTGGACCTCTGGTACCTGGTGCATTCACATGGATAAACCCAGGCTATTGTCCACATGAATTTACTGAAATTATTCCTTAGTACTGATGTCAAGGGCAGGTTCACCACTTAGAGACAACTACTGCAAGGCAAAAAAATGTCCATACTGTAGCTCTAACGCATGCTATTTATCTGTCTTTTCAGATGCCGCTTTTTGTGAAAGCTTTAAATTTGCACTTTCCATGAACATCCTTGCTATACTGCGACATCAGCCTCCTGGATTTACTCTTAAAACCCTTTTAAAACTTTCATTTATCATCACTGACACAGCCTCCACAGTCCTTCACCAGGAAATAGATTACAAAAATACATGGAGAAAACTGAAAAGGCTGCATATACCACAAAATTACAAAAATGGGACTCATATTATCACAGGACCTGTAAATAGACCTTTTGCTTTTCTACATTTGTACATTAATTGAGAAGAACAATTCTGATACTTATTCTCTCTGCACAAATGATCATACATTGCTTTCTGTTCCATTCACCTGTACAGAAATGAATCAAAGGGCTTTTGTTTACTCTGCACCTCATGCATGGAATCAGCAACAGAAAAACTAGAAACTGAGTTAATTTCTTTGAGCGCTTTTAAGTCAAACTGAGAGCTCTTGAGGCCGACTCCATAACTTGTTTTGCTTAATCTACTTGTAAATGTTATTTTACTTACTGTTTATTGTTGAATGTGTGTCCGTTATATGTGTTTTAACTGTGTAATCTTGTAACTGTGTGTGGTATTTGCTGCTGACTATGTTGGCCAGGACTCCCTTGTACTGGACTCAGGGACTGCTCCAGCCACTGGGCATTTTATTGCATATTGCACATATTCAATATGTCACTTTAAATCAGTATTTTTTATTGACAATACCTCATCTGTTTAACTTCACTGTTTCACCTTTATTATCTATTTATTGTCTCCTCAACCCCCTGCTGTTTATAGTTATATTCTATGTTTATAGTTATATTGTTTAGTGTTTATAGGTTATATTCTTTTTTTTTTTTTTTTTTTTTTTTTTTACCTCCGCTGTATGTTTTCATCGGAGTTTGTTCATCTGTCTGTCTGTTTGTAAGATAAGTCAAAAATTTATGGATGGATTTGGATGAAATTTTCAGGAAATGTTGATATTGACACAAGGAACAAATGATAAAATTTTGGTAGTGATCGGGGGCGGGGGGGCGGGAGGGTGAGGGGGCACTGATCTACCTTGGCGGAGGTCTGCGCTCTCTGAGTGCTTTTCTGGTTTTATATATATATATCATCACTGTAGGGTCGAAACCTCATAAGTCCATTTTGGGTCTTTCTTTTTTATATACAGGGTGGGGAAGCAAAATTTACAATATTTTGAGGCAGGGATTGAAAGACAGTGTATGACCAATTAGTTTATTGAAAGTCATGAGAATTTATTTACCGCAAGAAAATTGACATAATAGAAAATGTTTTTATTCTATGTGTCCTCCTTCTTTCTCAATAACTGCCTTCACACGCTTCCTGAAACTTGCGCAAGTGTTCCTCTCCCATTCTTCTTTAATAGTATCTTCCAGACTTTCTCCTAATAGTTTTGCTCATAGTCATTCTCTTCTTTCCATTATAAACAGTCTTTATGGACACTCCAACTATTTTTGAAATCTCCTTTGGTGTGACGAGTGCATTCAGCAAATCACACACTCTTTGACGTTTGCTTTCCTGATTACTCATATGGGCAAAAGTTTCTGAAAAGGTATGGATAATAGTGCTAGGTATGATTATGACATCAATATATGTTTGGCTTCAAAACAATTGATGTAGTGCCTGCTGAGAAAAAACAACTAAATGTTCATTGTAAATTTTACTTCCCCACCCTGTATATATATTGTCACTGTAGGGTGATGGGGGGGGGGGGGGACTGATCTGCCTTAGCGGAGGTCTTTTCTATTTTTTTTTTTGGCTTTTTTTTCTTTTTTTCTGTGTTCATTTTGCACTGTGGGGTCTTAGAGTCTTATAATTTCAGTTTTCTGTATGCGATGCACATATGGCAAAAACTGACAATAAAGCTGACTTAGACTTTTTGACTTTGACTTTGAAAAGGTTCTTAATTTCAGTGGGATATTTCCTGGTTAAATAAATAAAATAAACTACAAAAGCACTTGGAGAGTGCAGACCTCCACCAAGGCAGATCAGCCGCCCCCCCCCCCCGCCACCGATCACCACTGAACTGTAATCATTTGTTCCTTACGCCAGTATCGACATTTCCTGAAAATTTCATCAAAATCCATCCATAACTTTTTGAGTTATCTTGCTAACAGACAAACAAACCCTGATGAAAACATAACCTCCTTGGCAGAGGTAATGAAAAAGGACCTCTGCATTTGCTGAAATAGGATCGGTAACTTTCGGTGAAATCGTACATCACATATTACAGATGTGGCTGATTCTCAGATGATTAAACTCATAGCCCACCTCTGTGATCATTACAAATAACTATTACAAATTACAAAGCTTCATAGGTAATACCAGCCCTATATAGCACATTTCTTTACATTGCCTTAGGATTTCTGCCTCAAGGTTGCGCTAATGATTGAGCAATAACACAAAAACAACCTTCGATCCAGCCAAGCATCAACTTTGCATCAATACCAACAAACTCCAAAGTGAGATCCTGTGATGTTTTCTCTGAGATGTATATAACTGTAACCTGCAGGCTGGGAAATCTGTGACCTATTTCTTTTCTTTTTTGCACTATATGTGATTCTTACTACCCCAAAAAACCCCCAACAACTTTCAATTGCTATATTAGGAACACAAAATAGTTTGGAAAAATGTATGAGCCAGTTTGCAGCAGTCAGCAGAGCTTCACTCGAGTAGGGATTTAGTCCGTTTGCCAGTTTTTCAATCTATCTGATACACATCACACTATTGCAATATGTATTGTGTGTAATGCCAGTGCCCATTGTGGTGGAGATAACACCCAGGATTTATTTACACATGAACAGTCCTGCTCATCCATAACAATGTAGTATGAAATGTTGCAATTTGTGCTGGCATTGTGCAAGATGTGTCAGTGTGTATAGGACGTTTAGGTGAAATGCATCAATGATATGCTGTCAGTTGCTGGGTTTAAGTTGCGGTAAGAAGTACAACTTTTAAGCTCTTTGACTTGTAGGATAATTACAGTACAGTTTAATATCATTCCATTACTGTTGCATATGTTACTGAGCCTGTTTACATACACACTAATACTCAGATTATTATGCGATTATTAATGTAAACAACATAATCTGATGTGTCTTATCAGAGAAATTGGATTAAGACACCTGGATTTCCCCCCAGTTCTCTAACGTCTTTGTGAATGTATACTTGTTAATCTGATTTATTAATTAATCTGTTTTTGGTTCAGTTTGTTTGTTTGTTGGTTTGTTTGTTAACACTCTAGCAGCAAAACTACTGGTTGAATTCATGCCAAATTTGGTTTATAGCTTGCCAGTGACCCAGAATAGATGTCATTACATTTTGGGAAAAGTAGGTCAAAGTTAAATTTTTTTAATGAATTTTTAAAATCTTTTTTTTTCCCTCCATTTACTTACAATGGGTAAAATTTCACATATCAGTAGCAGCAAAACTACTGGTTGAATTAATACCAAACTGGGTTTATAGATTGCCAGTGACCCAGAATAGATGTCATTACATTTTGGGAAACATAGGTCAAAGTTTAAATTTTTGATGAATTTCTTAAATCTTTTTTTTTTCCCATTTACTTATAATAGGTGAAATTTCATATGTCTGTAGCAGAAAAACTACTGGATGAATTCATACCAAATTTGTGATATACATTGTCAGTGACCCAGAATAGATCTGATTACATTTTGGTAAAAGCAGCTCAAAGTAAAAATTTTGTATGAATTTTTAAAATGTTGTTTTTTTTCCCATTTACTTGTAATAGGCACAATTTCACATGTCTGTAGCAGCAAAACTATTGGTTGAATTCACACTAAATTTGGTTTATAGATTGCCAGTGACCTGGAAAATATGTGGTTACATTTTGGGAAAAGTAAGTTAAAGTTGACATTTTTTATGAATTTTTAAAATATTTTTCTTCTCCCATTTACTTATAATGGGCGAAATTTCACATATCTATAAAAACAGCAATTTTGTTTCAATTTACCTCAAACTTGGCAGATATATAGAGGCCACTCATATGCTGACATCACCACATGCATAGACATGATGACATCAGCTGGATTGGCGCCAAAATAAGATACAATAAATGCGAGGGGCGGGGTTTGTGGAAGTAAAAAGTTTGACTAAAATACCCACATACGACAAAAATCTAATAACGGAGTGAAATGTCTAAACCAAGGTTTTTTGATTATCACATTTCTGAAGTGCAAGTATATGCATCAGATCGGGTTATTACAATTATCTAATTATCAGATTTTTTTCATGGTCATGTAAACAGGCTCAATGTCTATATTCACTCATGTTAAGTTACTTTATTGCGTTATTTTCATTTTTCTTCAGTTTCTCTTGAAGAACAAATGATGTAGGTCTGTGTGTTTATGAGGACGAATACCTTCTTGGTGATGGTAAGTTTATAACCTTGGCCCAGCTTGTCTTTCAGATAGAATGGGGATCCGCAGCATTTCAATCCTCCTTTTTCCAGGAAGGCGATGCGGTCACTCAGGACTTCAGCCTCATCCAGGTGGTGGGTGGACATGATGATGGTGCGATCTGAGAGGACACACATGAATACGGAGAGGAGGCTGCATGAATCTCAATGAACTGTGCACATGTTTAACAGCCAGGATAGTCTGTAATGCTTTGTGGGAGGTTGAGAGCTTTGAGAAAGGCGGCAGAACAACAAAGAAGCAATATTTACCCACACCAGCGGTGCTAGGCATATACAGATAATCAAAGAGACAGGTGCAAAAAAAAAAAAAGAAAAAAAAAAAAAAAAGGAAAAAACAGCTAGCTTTCAACAGGCAGAGATGCAGAAAGAGCATTTTGAAACAGTTTCCCCCTGCACCTAACTCTCACTAACATCTGAGACGCCACCAATTACACAGTATATTTTCCACCGCCACAATTATATAACATTTAGCACCTCCCCTGCTATTACAGTTGCTGTGGTTACCCTGTGAGGCCCACAAAAACTGCATTTCTTTTTAATAATTACATGCCCATTTCTTGCTTCTCCTTTTGTTTCTCTAATGTCGTGCGGTTTCGTATCGCTTCATATGTATCTTTGAGCTCCGCGCTTTTTCTTTTTCTGCTGTTCTTCTTATAATTATCAACCATTCTAAGCGGAAACAGTAATAGTAGTTGTGGTAGTACCATTAAAACAATTCCTAGCTGTAGTTTGAGGTTCAGAATGTCTTTGAGACTCACGTTTTTTATGCTGGATAACAATGTCCCAGATGTTGCGCCTGGAGCAGGGATCGACTCCTGTGGTGGGTTCATCGAGAACCACCAAGCGAGAGCCCCCTATGAAGGCGATGGAGATTGACAGCTTGCGCTTCATACCGCCCGACAGGGTGCCCACCCGCTTGTGCCTGTGAGCATACATGCCTGTCTCCTCCAGGATCCTGTAGGGGAATCAATGGAAAGCATTTGCCACGGCTCTCATGTTAACAAACCTTTTCTACGTATACAACCCAGTTTCTGAGTACGAGTTTCATCAATCCTATCTCTTAACCAGAGGGGAATTCTGAGCTGCAGGAACCAGAGGAGAGTTAAACTTTCCTTGCCTTGAGGTTCAGGCTTATTACTTTTGCTCTTGTCATGCAATATCCCTCTGGAAATGATATCTCATGATGCAACTGGATGTTCAACCCATTTTTTTTTAATGGTGCCCCAGAATACGATCTGATGTTACCGTGCATACATAAATTTAGGTTTATTAGAAAGGATGGAAAGGAAGAAAAAGACTATAAAATGTATTTAAACCCTTAAAAGAGTGATATTTAGCTTTTTTTTAAAATGGAATTATGCATTTTAAAACATTTCCTTGTGATCTACATGAACTGTAAATGCTCTGCTTGGGTCTGAATTCTTCATTAATTCAACTCCACAGGTCCATCTTCAACCCTATTTCTGAGTAATGACACCAGAAAGGTCATTTTGAGCGCTGGCCCTTTAAATGCAAATGAATCACTTCAGGCCCCGCCCCCTCCAGGTTGTTGATGTGCTTTCTGTCCCATTCAGCCACTTGTGTTCATTAATGCAACCAACAACTGAACATTTTAAGTAATCGGCTCGAAGTTTGGACATATTTTCAGTTTTTACTACAACTGCTGCTGCGGATAAACAATTATGTCGTACTCAGAGAAATTTTCATCGCAAGTCTTGACTTTATATGTGCAAATGTCATGACATAACTAAATATAAAACGTAACAAGTTAAGCAGGAATTAAAAAGGTTGTAGAAATCCACTCAATTTTTGCTGGAATGAATATAAAGATAGCTTTGCAGCACCTGGAGGGTTCAAATTCAAACTTTTTGAACTATTAGGGTCTAAATACACAAATCCCTTAAACCCTTAAACGAGTGATATTTTGCTTTTTTAAATGGAATTATGCATTTTAAAACATTTCCCTGTGGTCTTCACAAACTGTGAATACTATGCTTGGGTCTGAATTCTTCATTAATTCAACTCCACAGGTCCATCTTCAACCCTATTTCTGAGTAATGACACCAGAAAGGTCGTTTTGAGCGCTGGCCCTTTAAATGCAAATGAGCCACTTCAGGCCCCGCCCCCTCCAGGTTGTTGACCTAGCTTTCTGTCCCATTCAGCCACTTGTGTTCATTAATACAACCAACAACTGAACATTTTAGGTAATCGACTTGAAGTTTGGACATATTTTCAGTTTTTACTACAACTGCTGCTGATGATAAACAATTATGTCGTACTCGGAGAAGTTTTCGTCGCAAGTCTTGACCTTAAATATGCAAATGTTGTGACGTAACTAGTTATAAAACGTAAGAAATTAAGCAGGAATCAAAACAGGTTGTAGAAATCCACTCGATTTTTGCAGCACCTGGAGGGTTCAAATTCAAACTTTATGAACTATTAGGGTCCCCAAATGTGGGGAAGGGGGGGTGAACATGACAAATTCATGGGGCCCAGCATTTGTTGGGGGCCCATAGTGCAGTGGAGGGGGTCCAGCGGATACAGGCTAGAAGTTTTGAAAATATCGTGTAAGATCCGCTGTATAAGAGAGGGGTAGAAGTTGGGTGTCGGATGTTGAAAGTATGTTAAATTTCAGTTTTGTTTTCACACTAGCTTAAGTGACGTTATGTATGGACACCCCCCCCCCCCAAACAATTGGTAGTGGTGCCCCTGCCCTAAATAAACAAATAAATGTACCAAAGACTAATAAAAGTGGATTTAGCAAAATATGACCCCTTTAAGTGTCAGAAATATTGTTAAAACATGATGATATGATGTGATATAATACACAGCTTTTAAGATGATTAATTGGGGATTATTCCAGTGATAGTCAATGAAAAGTAGTTTTTCCCTGACTGCAGACAAATGAAGGACTTGTGATAACCACAAATTAAAGCAAGTGTAGCTATAAAACACATTTCCCCAGAATCCCTTGAACATCCCTTGTCTCCCCTGTGGAACCAGTCACTGTCAGTAAGCACTGGCTAAAGTTCAACATTAAGCTCTCATTACCCACACCCATATTTCCTTTTTATAGGACGAACACGCCATTGAGCTGAGTTTACAGTTTTATATTGTCCTTTGAAAAACAGGCTGTAAACTCTAGCAAACTGACAGGTAAAATGCTACATCTACATCATCGACATGACATCCACATATTGTACACACATACTATAATGATCAAACATAAATAAAGACATAAAATATGATAATAAAAAACATGAAAATCAAACATGTTGTCTGGAAAGGATGGTAGCATACTCACGTGCGAACTTGTTCATGCAGTTCCTTCCGCGACCAATGCGGGGCCTTGATCTGACCATACAGGAGTAAATGCTCCTTGGTGGTCATGTGCTCAAACAGGACGTCGTACTGCATGCAAACACCCAGCTCTTTGCGAACGGTGTTGATGTTGGTCTGCATGTCTTTGCCATACACCTCGATAGTGCCAGATGACGGGGCAAAAAGACCAGTGAGGAGAGACCTGTGCATGGAGCGTAAATATTTGTAAATGACAAATACTGGGTTTATAGAAATATTAACAATTAATAATAATAATAATAATAATAATAATAATAATAATAATAATAATAATAATAATAATAATGGATTGGATTTATATAGCACTTTTCTATGAACACCTACAGCCCCTCCAACCACCACCGAACATTCATATGCATTCAGACACCAGTGAGTAGCAGCACTGGAGGCAAGGAGGGTGAAGCGTCTTGCCCAAGGACACAACAATACATGACTAATTCGAACCGCCAACCCTTCGGTTATTGAACAACCTGCTCTACCTCCTGAGCCATGGCCGCCCAAGCATTAATTTTGTTACTATAAAAAAAAAAAAAGATGATATAAGATATTATGTTAGTCATTTCAAACCTGAGCAATTTCACAGGATGTTTGATGAGTAACAAAAAGGTAAAATGTTGGCACGATCATTTTTATATCTTTGATTTCGTTGTTTACATCAGCATATACAGTCGCGGGAAAAATTATTAGACCATCAAAAGTCATCAAAAACAATGGTTACGCAATCAAGTACTAACTCCTGTGTGTGTCATGTGACTAAAACAGACAGAAAAGAAAACATGGAATGCCTAACAGCACTGTTTTTGTCAGTACAATGCCATAGATACAGATGGAAGAACTTAAGTGATTTTTGTTATTATCAAGAAAACATGGAAAATGGCTAGATATCGGCTCTGAAATTAAACTCTTATGGGCTATTTTTGTTGTTATCATTATATTTGTCCAAACAAATGTACCTTTAGTGGTACCAGGCATTAAAATGAACAAGAAATTGAAGAAAACAAGGGGTGGTCTAATAATTTATTCCCGACTATAGCATAAATATTTGTAAATGACAGATACTGGATTTATAGATATATTAACAATTACCAGCATTGATTTTGTTACTATAAAAAAATTAGGGTTAGGGTTGATTTTGTTACTATATAAAATAAAAAAATAAAAAAATCAGATTATGTTAGTCATTACAAACCTGAGCAATTTCACAGGATGTTTGATGAGTAACAAAAGTTAAAATGATGGCACAATTATTTAGCATATTTTTGATTCGGTTGTTTACATCTGTCGCGGAAAAAATTATTAGACCATCAAAAGTCATCAAAAACAATGGTTATGCAATCAAGTACGAACTTCTGTGTGCATCATGTGACTAAAACAGACAGAAAAGAAAACATGGAATGCCTAAAAGCACTGTTTTTGTCAGTACAATGCCATAGATATTCATGTAAGAACTTAAGTGATTTTAGATATGATCAAGAAAACATGAAAAATGTCTAGATATTAGCACTAAAATTAAACTCTGATGAGGTATTTTTGTTGTTATCATTATATTTGTCCAAACAAATGTACCTTTAGTTGTACCAGGCATTAAATGACCAAGAAACTGAAAAAAACAAGGGTGGTCTATTCATTTTTTTCACAACTGTACAGTAGACAAATAACTTACATTATCATAGTGTCATATTAAGTACTAATGATCTTTATGAAAATAACTGTCAACGAAACAATCCTGTCCATTCTTGACTATAGCGATGTGGTCTGTGAGCATGCTCTTGGTTCTGTTCTTAAGTCCTTGAATGCAGCACTTTACTCTGAACTCAGGTTTATTACTGCTGATGTATGTAATACTCACCGTTGCATTTTATATGAAAAGGTCGGTTTGTCGTCCTTGTATGAAAGGCTAAGTATGCATATGTATTTGTTCATTTATAAAGCTTCACTAGAGTGAAAAAAATCACTCATATTTTCTCTACATGTGCTTCAGATGATTGGTGTTCACTCCTTAATTTTTAACTGTTTTTATGAATCTATTTCAATTTGATTTTAACTTATTCTTATTCTGTATCTTTTACTAGTGTTTTATGTCATTGTCACTTGATGTCGTTGCTAATGAAGGTCAACCCTCAAGCATTTGTGTTCAAACAAAATACATGATTATTATTATTATTATTGTTATTGTCAAATCAGAATCTCTGCAAGTTTTGTTTGGCAAGCCTAAAAGGCAAACACAAATACTATTTTTAGTCAAGTGTTTCAGTGTGTAATACTAATAAATGTCTTTTCTGTTTCATTATGGTGTACATACGTCTATAAATAAACTATTGTTAGGCTCATACTGTACTAATACTACTAAAATGAACCGAGAAACCATTTATTTTTCTCGCTATTAATTCTTCAATTTTTTTAACCCCATAACGCCAAATGTATCATATTTGATACACAAGTTTTGAGGCCCTCTACATGATCAGTGTGATATTTTTTTTTCTTGAAAAACCTGATGTATACAATTAGATACATGCAATACACAGATAATCCACCAGGGGGGAGGAATTTGTTCACCAGAGGCCTTTCCAGTGACACCACACTACAAACAAAAAGTTAAGGATATTTTGTTTTTTTTTGTCTTTTTTGCCATTGGTGAATAAAACTATGTTCGGTCATTAAAAAATGTGTTTCAGCTCAGTTCAATTCACACAAAAAAAAGTAAAAAGCGCTGTGCAAGAATCCCAACTGAAAAAATAGCCCAAAAATTAAAAATATCCTGAACTTTTTGTTTGTAGTGTACAAGATTGTCAGGAGGTAGAATTTTAACAATTTTGAAAAAGAATTACCAATTTGTTAGACATGTTTATGTTATTTTATGCTTTTGTTTGTTCAAAAATAATAATATTTGGGCATTGAGACCCGATGTATCAAATATGATACAAAATTGAAACTCATACATGGAAATTGATATTTGACAAAAAAAAAAAATATTTTTTTTGGTTGTTCAGAAGGACCAATAAAGGCTCCAGTTTCAAAGAACTGGAATTTTCTATTAATGATTTAATGGTTCAGGCTTTACAGGGTTAAAGAGACAAACAAGGTTGAAAACACTTTCCCATTTGCAATTTCTGAATTGTTTTCCTGAATTTTAAATTATAAACCTTTAGAATATCACAGTGTCTATCACAGATTTTCTTGTTTTTAATATTCTTATTCTGCTGCTGCAGTCATTGTTCGTTGCTGTAGATAAGAGCATCAGCAAAATGGCTCACATTTAAAATGTAAATGTAAGTGCTCAGTTGATGAAGACCGACCAGACTAATCTCTATCACAGTGCATTTGCTGTGCCAGGTTTGGACAAAACAATCTCCCTGTCAGCAGCAAGCCCCCAAGATGATTAAAGTGATGCACAAATCCAATTTAAAAACACAGAAAAGGCAGCATAGACCGTGAATGACCAAATTGTATTCATTTTAAGACATGCTGAAATGCTGAAGAGGCCGTACGTACATAGTGGTGGTTTTTCCAGCTCCATTGTGACCGAGCAGTGTGGTGACTTGGCCCTCGTAGAAGGTAACATTAAGATTTTCAATGGCTACTCGCTCGCCATAGATCTTGGTGAGACCGTGAAGAGAAACACCCACTGGGAGTTCTGAGCAATCCTCCCCAGCCTGAGAGGAGAGAGCGCTCTGGCCTGAGAGAAACATGGAGACAGAAGCCACCAGTAAATCAAACTAGCAGGCGACAGGACTTAAATGAAGACTTAGAGGAGGAAAATAAATGAGTGGAGGTACCGAGGGTTAAAAAAAGGGCCCAGAAATTATACTCATGTTTCAAAGAACACCACAACGGGGAGACAGTTTTGCTCACTGTTATCAGTTGAGACAGTGTAACATAACTTGTTACCTTTTCCCTTGTCGTCAGAGAAGACCGCCTGCTTTGACTGCATGATGTTGGTAAAGAAGAGTCCTTTGCCCACCTTACTCTGTGACCTACTGCAGCATAACTCAGACCAAAATGAGGCTGTGAAGGGGAAGTACCATGGAGCTGCAATGCCATACTTTCCTGGTGGACAAAAAAAAAAAAAATCATAATATCTCACTGTTATTGTTGCAATGCACTTATTTATTAACTGTTTGTTTCTGTATATTGTATAACCTTGTTTTTACTTCTAGCCCCCCCCACCCCCTACCCCTCAAGGAGCCATTGCTCTTTGATCAAGCTGCATTTGGAAATAAGAATCTGTTCTTAATTGCTTGCCTGGATAAATAAAGGTTAAATGAAATAAATAAAATAAACTTGGAATAAAACACATTTAGAATGCAATTCATATACTGCTTAGATTAGATAAGGTAATATAAGATAAGATAAAATAAAATTAGATTAGATTAGATTAATAATAATAATGGATTAGATTTCTATAGCGCTTTTCAAGGCACCCTAAATGCTTTACATTATTGAGCCATTATTCATTCCCTCTCACATTCTCACTCTGGTGGTGGTAAACTACATTTGTATCCACAGCTGCCCTGGGACAGGCTGACGGAAGTGTGGCTGAATTTACACCAATCACCCCCTCCGACAACTACCAAACATTCATACGCATTCCTCCACCAGTATGAGTGACACTGGGCGATCATTTGTCCAAATACAGTATTAAAAAGACTAAATTCCAGCAAAGAAAAAACTACAGAAAATACATGTTTTTTTTTTTTTGTTTTTTTTTTATTTTCATTGTGTAGTTGCAACTCAGAGATTTTGGTTGCTTTGGGTGAAGTGTCTTGCCTAAGGACACGACAGCACATGACTAGGACAGAGCGGGATTCAAACCACCAACCCTTCAGTTATTATTCATTCATTCATTCATTTTCTGAACCCGCTTTATCCTCACTAGGGTCACGGGGGTCGCTTGGAGCCTATCCCAGCTACATAGGGGTGAAGGCGGGGTACACCCTGGACAAGTCGCCAGTTCATCACAGGGCTGAACATATAGAGACAAACAATCACTCTCACATTCACACCTATGGGTAATTTAGATTAACCGATTAACCTATTAGTGCATGTCTTTGGATGGTGGGAGGAAGCCGGAGTACCCGGAGAGAACCCACGCAGACACGGGGAGAACATGCAAACTCCACACAGAAAGGTCCCACCCCCCGTCAACTGGTGTTGGAATTGAACCCAGGACCTTCTTGCTGTGAGGCACGAGTGCTAACCACTGCACCACCGCCTCTTCAGTTATTATATATTATATTATATTATATTATATTATATTATATAATAATATATAATATATATTTTTATTTTATAATATCTTCAGTTATTATATTATATTATATTATTATATTATATTATATTATATGAGATTAGATGAGATGAGATTAGATCAGATTACATTAGATTTGATCAGGTTATATTATTACCTCTGCCAGGAGATATTGTGATCACTTTGCTTTGTTTGCTTGTTTGTTAGCAAGATAACTCAAAAAGTTATGGATGGATTTTCATGAAGTTTTCAGGAAATGTTGATACTGGCACAAGGAAGAAATGATTAAATTTTGGTGGTGATTGGGGGGGGGGGGGGTCTCTCTTGGTGAAGGTCTGTGCTCTCCAAGGGCTTTTCTTGTATTATATTCGATTCGATCAGATTACATTAGACTAGATTAGACTGCATTTCCTTGTGCACTACTTAAAATGATGCACATCAGTGATAATGTCATCAAAGCTTACTCTATTATCATAAAACAGACACAGAGTGTAGATTTAAGTCTGACACTTTAGATCTACTCCGCTGGAATAAACCACACACTGGGTGATTATATTGTATACTATTTTAATTAATTATTTGAAATCTGTCTTTTAACTTGAACTTATTATTACGGCGTGTGCTGCTGACCTCTTGGCCAGGTCGCCTTTGCAAATGACATTGTGATATCAGTGGATCTTATAATATAATCTCTGTCAGAATTGTGTATTTTTTTTTAGAAATCATGCTATCTGAGTGGGTGTGTACGTGTACCTACGTGTGATTGTGTGGATGCTTGAGTGGGTGTTTGTGCGTGGTGTGTGTCGATGACTGCGTGTGAGTATCAGTGGGTGGTGATAAATATGTAGATGCGTCGTTGGGGGGTGGGGGTGGGGCGTTGAGGGGGAATGTGGGTGAGGATGTGGTCAGCTGCTTAGGCCCCGTATCTGTAAGCACTCTTTCTTCTTTGGGGTTCCCTTTCATGTACATCTGTTGTAAACTACTCATGTATAATATATTGTTCTTTGTCAGTGCATGAATAGAATATATGAATCTGAATCTGATCTTTTTAAATAAAGGTTAAATTAAAAAAAATAATAATAATACAATTTAATTTTCCCTGCTGCTATTTGTTTTACAGTATATCAGTTTTCAAAGTCCCCTGTGTCATGTGAAAAAGCAACAAAAACCTACTAAATGAAAACAATATATATATTTCTGTAGCGTTATCTTTTACAGGAATTTAGTCTTTTTAATACCATATTTGGATAAATGATCGTCCAAAATATGATGCATTCATTTGTTCATTTTCTGTAATGTTTGGGCCAAGAGAGGATCGGGGGGGCGCTGAACCCTATCCCAGTGACCAACAGGTGACGGTGGAGTTCACGCTGGATGTGTCACCAGTTAATCACAGAGCTCGTAAACACAAACAAACAAGCATTCACTCTAATATTCACACCTACGCTGGAAAAAATCCAAATCTAAATAAATAAATGGACTATTTACACAAAATCAGTGGACTGACTGTTGCTACCCGGGCACAATGTTTTCTTTTGTTCTTATTTGTGCGCTCGTTTGTCTGTTTGGTTGTTTTTTTTTTCTCTCGTTTTGTGGGGTCTCTTTTGTTTGTCTTTGTCTTTTTCTTTTGGGATACTGTTACAATTGTATATAAAACTCAATAAAGATTTAACCCTTTCATGCATACTGGTCACTCCAGTGGACAGTTATTCTACAGCTGTTCTATTGTTTATTCATGGGTTTTGTTGTTTTAGTTCCATATCAGGACTCTTATGCATCATCCAAAACACTGCAATTCGTACAATTACTGTAACTTTGCTGTTGTTTGATAAACCTGATATGCAGTAACATGTTTTAGTGTAAATCAATTGCTAATTGTTATTAGACTGTAATTAACTATTTATTTATTTATTTATGTATTTATTTATTTATTTTTTTTGCATATCCTCCTGAGACCCAGCAATGCATTTTGTCCTCTGTAGGGGACAAAAATTTGACAGTTTTACTTTGAAAATGCTGTCCATTACCAAGGGCATTCCATTTAAAAAAAATCAATCAATAAATAAAAATAGTTTTAAAAATGTATCTGAAAAAACTGTTGCATTATGCAGTTTCCAATCAAGACAATTTAATGTAATAAAAGCTGAAACTGTCCATTTCCTGGGTATCAGGAGGATTTTATCTCCATGAAATGAGTAATAACTAATATTAGAGTGTGATAAAATGTAAGAAAACAGTTGCAATTTAGCAATTAGCGGCATTAAAAATGCTTTTATTTCATAGTTTTCACACAGTATATCACTTTCTGATGATGATTTTTAAATAAATGTTTCTTTGCTTCAAAACTTAAATGCATGGTGTCCAGTTGAGTGGACATTTTTGTAACGCCATGAAAAATACGTTCATAAAAAAAAAAAAAAAAAAAAAAAGAATCAATTGCATTGTTATTTTCATGCCTAAAGAGGAACAAAAACACTCAAGAAAACAATATTGACTAAGGTTCTCATAATTTGTGCATGAAAGGGTTAAGTTACAAAAAAAAAAAAAAAGAAAACAACCACAGGGCCTGGTCAATAACAGAGAGAGAAAGCACTGTTTTGCAATACTTCAAGCAATCATTCCATATCTGTTTTTAAAAATTAATTTTAGCAGCAACCATACACTGCAAAAATCAAAATTTTACCAAGTGTATTTTTCTCATTTCTAGTCAAAATATCTCATCACACTTAAAATAAGACATAATCACCTAAAGAGTAACTTTTCAGTCAGATATAAGAGCTTATTTTTAGACAATACAGGGTGGGGAAGCAAAATTTACAATATTTTGAGGCAGGGGTTGAAAGACAGTGTATGACCAATTACTTTATTGAAAATCATGAGAATTTATTTGCCACAAGAAAATTGACATAATAGAAAATGTTTTTATTCTATGTGTCCTCCTTCTTTCTCAATAACTGCCTTCACACGCTTCCTGAAACTTGCGCAAGTGTTCCTCAAATATTCGGGTGACAACTTCTCCCATTTTTCTTTAATAGTATCTTCCAGACTTTCTCGTAATAGTTTTGCTCATAGTCATTCTCTTCTTTACATTATAAACAGTCTTTATGGACACTCCAACTATTTTTGAAATCTCCTTTGGTGTGATGAGTGCATTCAGCAAATCACACACTCTTTGACGTTTGCTTTCCTGATTACTCATATGGGCAAAAGTTTCTGAAAAGGTATGGATAATAGTGTTAGGTATGATTATGACATCAATATATGTTTGGCTTCAAAACAATTGACGTAGTGCCTGCTGAGAAAAAAAACAACTAAATGTTCGTTGTAAATTTTGCTTCCCGACCCTGTAGATCTTGTAAATCTTATTTCAAGAAATCTTACCAAGATAATTATCCAGGTTAAAGACCCACCTGTTCTCAGCTGCATTTGAATAGAGTTTTTATTCATCAGTTCAGATCTGCATTGTTTCTCTTAAGCTTAAAGTGTTTTTCTGTTTTATCTATTTATCTGTTTTTTGTTTTTTTTCTTTTTTTTTCTAATATCTACACTTTTCATTGCTTCCATGCTGTAATGCTTTTAATGTTTTATGTAAAGCACTTTGAATTGTCATGTACATAAAGTGTGCTATATAAACAAACCTTGCCTAGCCTTGTTCCACTGGCAGATTTTTTTGTTTAATTCAAGCAAAAATATCTTGTATTAATTTTTTTTAAACTTGTTTTTAGAGGGGCATTTTTTCCAGTGTATGGGTGATTTAGATTGGCCAGTTTGACCATTTCAGGTACATGTCTGTGGGTGATGGGAGGATGCCAGAGTACCTGGAGAGAAGCCCAAGGAACATCCAAACACCATACAGAACGGCTTCTTATAGTGTTAATCACTGTTGATGCACCACCCAAAGCAATTGTGAGTTGTTTTAAAATAACACAAACTAGCCAAACTATTTTTCCCCATTCCAGAACGGTAAATAGTCCTGGATCTATCTCTTGCATCAGTGCAACACTAATAAAGTGTGAAGATGGGTCTGGCTATGCATGTTGACTGCTTTCACATTTAATTGGTGAGAAAAGCTGAGCCCAAGTATAAGAGCTGATATGTGTTTTGCTAAACCCAGATCTGTCAGTCAATCTACCACCGAGAGTGTTCATATGTGTAGAGTTGGGCAATGTGGGCAAAACACTTCCATAGGCTTCAGTGTGATGAAGCATTTATGATTGTAATCAGTTGTTTTCTGGCTGCATTAACTGAAAAGAAAGTAAAAATAATTTTAAAAAAAACATTTCTTTACTAAATGTATATGCCATGTATGACTAAAGAAAAAAGTTCACAATTAATATATTATAGGAAGCAAACAGGTTGTGTTTTTAATCCTTGCTGTGAAAGAAAGGCCTGTAGAGCAGGGATCTGCAAGTTTTACAAACTAAAGAGCCATTTTAACTGGAAAAAGAAGAAACTAGAAAAGCACTCAGAGAGCGCAAAACTCTGCCAAGGCAGATCAGTCCCCCCCCAAATCACCACCAAAATTTAATCATTTGTTCCTTGTGCCAGTATAAACATTTCCTGAAAATTTCATGAAAATCCATCCATAACTTTTTGAGTTATCTTGCCAACAGACAAACAAACAAACAGACAGACCCTGATGAAAACATAATCTCTGCACTTGGTGGAGGTAAAAATGTGACCGAAGCCAAAAAAAATAGATATAAACTCATCTACATTTTACCATGAGGGGGCTGTTCTTCTGAAGCCTATTTGTGATTACTTTGTTATTTAACTATTTAACTTTGTATTTCCACTACAATAATGCAATGTTTGGTGCATTTATGAAATTATACAACTACAATAAAGAAAACATTCAAGATTTGTACAGTTTTTTAATGATATACACTATTTCCAAAACAAAATTACACTGTGTAATAGATAAAAAGCTCAACTTTCATGTATATGGGCTGATTTTTAAACAGCCAATCTATTAACAAATGCAAACTGAGTATCTTGTATTTAATTTGGCAAGAAATTAATGTAGTGTGCACATACATTTTGGTTTATATCCTGTCAAAAAATGATTTGATTCTGTGTATTGCCTGCAGACAGGTTAGGCCTATAACAATGTTAAAAATTAATGGTTCATTGAGTTCATTTCAAAAATGCTTCTTATGTTTTTTGACAAGGGGAGCCATAAAGAGAGGCTAAAGAGCCACATTTGACCCAAGAGCCATAGGTTGGGGACCCCTGCTCTCCTGCTCTAGAGGAATAATCTCAATTTTTTGATTTAGAGATTTTTCAAGATTTGTAGAAAATAAAACCCCAGCCTTAGTGCCTTAGTGCCTTAGTGCTTAGTGTTAGGGTTTACCTGGGAACACCATACGAATGTACGCCCCGAGAATGAAGTAGAGGATGGAGTCGATGAGCATGAGCCAGCAGAGCCAGCCGAACGAAGCCATGTCTCCGGCAATGGGTGAAGAATATGAGTTACTCCACTGAATTCCTAAAAAAAAAAAAAAAAAAAAACCATGAAAAGCAACAGACAGGTTTAAAGGTGCCTCCTAGAGACTACAGTATGTGTTAATGACATGTTACGATGCTAATGCTTATCAGATTTTAGGATATGGTCATACCTTCTGCTTGGGCCTCATACCGATTGATGTATTGACTGGCGTAACTGAAACACGTTGGGGAAAATAAACTCTGCAAAAGAAAGGGCAAGGGACACAAATTAGACTGTAAAATAAAACCTACATGTGAAAAATATTAAACAACAAAGTGTATCTGCACTATGTTTTACTGTGTTGGTTGTTTCTGACTAAGAGCAGGAAACTGTGATTTGCAATGTTTGTATGCAAGATAAAATAAAATAAAGTAAAATAAATAAATAAAAGAGAAAAAAATAAAAATGAATGAATGAACGAATGAATAAATGAATAAATAAATAAATAAATAAATAAATAAATAAAAGAAAATAAGTAAAAGAAAAAAGAAATGAAGAAAAAAATAAAATGAATTAATAAACTCAACTTAACTCAACACAACTAAAATAAAATAAAATAAAATAAAATAAAATAAAACAAAATAAAATAAAATAAAATCGCATGTAAATAAATAAATAAATATCCTCACCAAAAAAAAAAAAAGCAACTTATGGAACGGCACTTTGTATTAGCATATTCTGAAAAGGGATCGAATACATTTTAAAGCTTAAGTAATGCATTTTATTACAAAATATTATAATTTATTTATTTAGCTTTACAATTATTATTATTATTATTATTATTATTATTATTATTATTATTATTATCATTATTATTATTATTATTATTATTATTATTATTATTTTGCCACTGTTTCTGGATCTTACACTGATTTGTCACATTCACTAAAATGCATTGATTCAGTCCTATTAATCCCATTTTCTTCGTCTTGTGGTATTTGTGGCCCCTTCCTTCAACTGATGGAAAGATGCCTCAGAAGGTGGAGGATTTGGGGTTTCTACATATTAGGTTAGAATTACTGTGTATGTTATCTGCTGTTCTTGGTTTGATCAGTTAGTATATATATCAAAATTTAATTAATTAACAGTAAGATATAAAATAACACTTTGGTTTGCTTTTATGTTTCCTATTTCTATATTAAATGATCCCAATATTCACAATGCTGAAGCTTATTACAAGTGATAAATAAATATGCATGAGGTTTGGGAGGTTCCTCACCAAGAGGCTCTTCTGAGAAAAGGTGAGTTTAGTCTCCACGGCCATGACCACGATGAAGGGGAAGAAGGAGAGGATGTACAGGAGGCTGCCGCTGAGGCCTGCGATGTAGGTTTGGTCAAAGAAGGAGCTGACCAAGTAGCTGAAGGCCAGGATGCTCAGGCCGTAGTCGCAGAGGTATAAGAAAATAAGGAAGCCATCACTGTGAGGCAGGACGCGACCGTACTTCAGCAGCAACGTGAGGATGATGATGGTCACCCCTAGGTAGCAGGCACATTCCACAAACCAGGCAAAGAAGTGGCTGAGGGGGTTGACTCCCATCATCTTCATGTACTGTGGGAAAAGTAAAAATGCAAATATAAATAATAAGACGAGGATGTTTTTGTTGTGTCAAACCACTGATGAATGTTTACAGCAGCAAATATTCAACAGAAAAGCAAAAGTAAAAGAGGAGTAGCAGTTTGATTTACTCTTCGTCATGAAATGGTTCTATTTATGTTCATAAATGGGTAAGTGTCTCTAATTTTAACAGTATACAGTCACGGAAAAAATAGTAAGACCATCAAAAAAAGCTAAAAAAAAAAAAAAAAAAAAGTTATGTAGTTTTTCTTCTTGGCGGTTTTATATTGGATTTTTATTGTATTTATTGTATTAATAATGTATTGTATGATGTACACTTATATATAGTAATGTGTCATATACACTGTATTGTCTTGTTTGTATGTTTAGTCTGTTTTTAAATGTTGAGGACTACGGATGGAAAATAGCTGTCGGCTAAATCCAGTATATTTACACAAGGTAATGTTTTTATTTGTACTGAGTGTTCATTAATATGCACTGTCCTCATCAAATAAACTAAATAAATGAATAAATAGATAGACAGACAGACAGACAGATAGATAGATAGATAGATAGATAGATAGATAGATAGATAGATAGATAGATAGATAGATAGATAGATAGATAGATAGATAGATAGATAGATAGATAGATAGATAGATAGATAGATAGATAGATAGATAGATAGATAGATAGATAGATAGATAGATAGATAAAAGAAAATAAGTAAAAGAAAAAACAAAAGAAGAAAAAATAAAATAAATAAACTCAACTTAACACAACTAAACTAAAATAAAATAAAATAAAACTAAATAAAATAAAATAAAATCGCATGTAAATAAATAAATAAATATCCTCACCAAAAAAAAAAAAAAAAACAACTTATGGAACGGCACTGTGTATTAGCATATTCTGAAAAGGGATCTAATACATTTTAAAGCTCAAGTAATGCATTTTATTACAAAATATTATAATTTATTTATTTAGCTTTAAAATTATTATTATTATTATTATTATTATTATTATTATTATTATTATGTAGGTTGCCATATGTACTAGGCGACAGAAGTTGAGCAATAACAATTTACATATTCAATTTTCTAAGCAACATCAACCAACTTTATTAGATAGATAGATAGATAGATAGATAGATAGATAGATAGATAGATAGATAGATAGATAGATAGATAGATAGATAGATAGATAGATAGATAGATAGATAGATAGATAGATAGATAGATAGATAGATAGATAGATAGATAGATAACACCAAACGTATCATATTTGATACATGAGTTTTGAAGTCCTCTACATGATCAGTGTCATTTTTTTTTTCTTGAAAAACCTGATGTATACAATTAGATACATGCAATACATGGATAATCCACCAGGGGGGAGGAATTCATTCACCAGAGACCTTTCCAGTGACACTACAAGACTGTCATTAATGAAGAAGGAGGAAGAACTTTGACAATTTTGAAAAGGAATTACCAATTTGTTGGACATGTTTGTGGTATATTATGTCTTTGTTCAAAAATAAAAAATATGTGAGCATTGAGACCCAATGTATGAAATATGACACAAAATTGACATGGAAATTGATATTTGAAAAAAAAATTTTTTGGTTGTTCAGGACAAATAAAGGCTCCATTTTCAAAGAACTGGAATTTTCTGTCAGTGATTTAATTGTTCAGGCTTTATAGGGTTAATAGAATAGAATAGAATGTCTTTATTGTCACTGTACGGGTACAACGAAATTAAAAAGTGCAATCATCCTAGGCGCCATAAAAAAGTATAAATAATGTATATAAAAGAGTATAAAAACTAAAATATAAAAAGTAAACCCTGATAGCGTAAATATCTAAAAAGCAGCATTAAAAAAAAAAAAAAACCTCTTATGAGCTATGTTTGTTGTTATCATTTTCTTTGTCTAAAAAAATGTACTAAGCATTAAAATGACCAAGAAATTGAAGAATACCAGTGCGGTCTATAATTTTTTATGCAACTGTATGTACACTATAAGACATAACCATTATAGACAGTCAAGAAAACCAAGACGCTCACTTTCAGTGCAAAAAAAAAAAAATAGGGCGTGATTACCTCATGCAGTCTCAGCTCTCTCTCGTGAACCAGTTTCTTTACAAAATCAGCCACAAACAGCACCCAGGCTATCATCAGCATGAGCGGAAAGACAAAAGAAATGGCCTCCAGGTACCTGAGGGAATCAAAAGAGGCAACCTGTCAATCAGATTCCTAGAAAACATCCAATCACTGCCAACAACAGTAGATGAAAAGGCCGATCGCAGACTTGACAGACCCGACAGATGCGGCGTGGAGAAACAATATAAAAGAGAGGTTTCGGGATTTTTGACAGCCTTGCTCTGATCCCCATATTATTTCTGCAAAATAAATGCCTCTGTATTTTTTTTACCCCTAATCACATCTAGACCTTGATACACAGGAATTTGGTGCGCACTGTTTTTAGACCGCAAGCTATATTTTACAGCTATCATGTTTGAAATTGTGTTGCCGAGTAATAAATCAAAAAACCAAGGAAAGGCAAAGGATCACCATATCTCAAAGCTGGTCAGAAGGCAGCCAGCCAAAGATAGTGGCCTGTTTATGCTCCTCAGATGAGATATCAGGACTGTCTTAAGAAGCACTACAGGGCGAGCGCGACCATAGGCCTTAAAAACCCAGGCATGATTTATTATAAACCACATTGTGTATCGATGCACATGTAAATGCCAAACCCGTGTTCGAAAGGATATGTAGTACAGAGACATGCAGAGTTTTGTATGGAATGTTATTAAAACCCCACAAGGTTGCGTAGAGTGCATTGTATGCGTGCGTGGTCAAAAACGAATGCACAATAACAGTGAATATTCATGCGTGCAGAGCCAATTACCATGTGAAAGGTTCCTGAGAATGACTACTTACTCACATTCCCAAGTGGCAAATGAATAATGAGAGAGCATGCATCGTTCCACATCAATGCCTGTAAGTTTCCACCGAGACACTGTGTAACTTTAATGCATCAATATTACAGCATGTTTATACTGTATGTGTGCACTGCAAGCCCGGACTTTGTATTTACTTCAATGCTTTAATTACAATGTACTTAAATGATTTAAGTTTTATTACATTACAATAAAATGTTCAGTATATGCTACTAATTTGTAGACA
Organism: Sphaeramia orbicularis; assembly: GCF_902148855.1. Taxonomy (NCBI): domain Eukaryota; kingdom Metazoa; phylum Chordata; class Actinopteri; order Kurtiformes; family Apogonidae; genus Sphaeramia; species Sphaeramia orbicularis. The sequence continues at coordinate 18,928,852 of NC_043977.1, forward strand.
CAGTCGAAAGCAAGGTTATTATCGTTAACGAAAACTAACGAAATGATGAAAACTAGAATTGAACAAAACATTTTCCTTAACTGAAATAAATAAAAACTATAATTAAAAGAAAAAACGATAACTAACTGAAACTGTATTATGTGCTTACAAAACTAACTAGAACTGATAAAAATGATGGATAAAATTCCCTTCATTTTCATCTTTTGTCGATGTTAGATTGATATGAAATCAATTCATTTCACTTGAGCAATTTTAGCTAGCGGCACCATATGGTACTTCATGGTCCGTCACTTCTCGTCACTTGTTTAGAGTGGTCTTCTCGTCCCTGCTCTACCTGGAAACATGGAGACTAAAGTTGGGAGAAAGCAGCAAAGTCCTGTATGGGATTTATTTGAATACGACGGAGAAGAAGAGAAAAGATTAAAAAAAAAACTAAATTGAAACTATCATTTTGAAAATAATAAAAACTAATAAACCTGCTCTAAAAACGAATTAAAACTAACTGAATTAGAGAAAAAAAGTCACAACTAACTAAAACTAAACTACAATGAAAAATCCAAAACTATTATAACCTTGGTCGAAAGTACGAAAAAGTTTAAGTTGAATGGATTTAAATCACTAAGTTTTAGTCATGACCACACCTTTTTATCTCCGCATTGTATTGTGGGTATTGGGCATTTTGTTGAAAATGTGATATTTTTATGTGCAGAGGTTCAGCGGGGTTGTGGTGTTAGTGTTAATTTGGACTTAATGTGTGTATGGCAGTGTTTATTGGCCTTTTTGTGTTTGTTTTTGTATTTTTGTAGAGCTGCACCATGAGTCAGAGCCATAGATCGAACAATGGCTTTACTGTTCATCAAAGACTGTTTCTGTACAGTAAAAATCTTAAGGCTTTGCCAAATTAAAAGCACTTCCTGTATTGGCAAATGACATTGAGCTAACTTCTTTAACTTCCACCCATGCCACAATATATTAAGTTGAATAATCATACAAAGCACTTTATATTGCAAAAGATTTTAATTTAAATCAACTTGGAGTTGAGTAAAATGAACTGATGATATTAAGTCTAATGATTATACAAAGCAATTGACATTGCAACAAATTTTAAGTTAAATTAACTTGGCATTTAGTGTGTTGGACTTAAAATAGCAATTCCATTTAAGTTTAATACACTCAAGTTTTATTACTCATTACTTCAATTTTTAAGGCGAGTTACCTGAGATTTTTTAAGTAAACTCAACTAAGCCTGGACTTTGTATTTACTAAAATGCTTTAATTACAATGTACTTAAATGATTTAAGTTTTATTACATTACTGTAAAATGTTAAGTATATTCTACTAATTTGTAGACGTAGTCGAAAGTACAAAAAAAGTTTAAGTTGAATGGATTTAAATCATTAAGTTTTAGTCATGACCACACCTTTTTATCTCCGCATTGTATTGTGGGTATTGGGCATGTTGTTGAAAATGTGTTATTTTTATGTGCAGAGGTTCAGCAGGGTTGTGGTGGTAGTGTTAATGCACGATGGAGGGGTCACTATTACACCTATTATTGCACATTCCATTATTTCACTTCACCCACTAAACTTTTGTTTAGCAGTCTTATTGCTGTTGGATAAAAACTTTTTAAAAATCTGGCAGTTTTGCACCTCAGGCTCTGAAAACATTTCCCTGAGGGCAGGAGGGAAAACAGTTTGTTGAAAGACAGGAAATAAAGGACCTTCATAAAGTTCAGGAAGTAGTGAGGCTGTGCATAGAGTCCATTTAAATCAACTTGGAATTGAGTACAATGAACTGATGATATTAAGTCTAATGATTATACAAAGCAATTGACATTGCAACAAATTTTAAGTTAAATTAACTTGGCATTTAGTGTGTTGGACTTAAAACAGCAATTCCATTCAAATCAAGCATTTAAGTTTAATATGCTCAAGTTTTCATTACTCATTACTTACATTTTTTTTAAGGCAGCTGGTTTCCTCAAATTTTTTAAGTAAACTCAACTTATCCAGTCTTACAGTGCGTGTATGTTCTTGTTTGCATGTGTGCGTCCTTATATCCTAGATCAGGGGTGTCAAACTCATGTTAGTTCAGACCTGCAGTGGGCCGGATGATTAAAGTAATATCACAATAATTCAAAAATATCAATTCCAAAATGTGTATGTCTAATTTCTATGTTTAGGAGTGAAAAAAGTAAAATTATGTTGTCAAAATTTTTACATCCTTTAAAAAAATGTGGAAAAACATGAACAACCATGACCAAGATGAAATTTATTAAGAAAAAAAAGTGCAATTTTAACAATTTATGCCATTATTTGGCCTCAGCTTCTCATTTTCACATGTTCATTACAACTTACAGACCACAGTGGATCTACAATTACACAAAACATTTAATAACAGACAGAATATTGGTACAATTACTCTTAATTCTCTTAAGACATTTCAGGTTGTTCATATTAGTTCAGGTTTTTCACATTTTTTGTAAAAGGCTAGTTTGAAAATGTTAACATTTTTGTGTAATTTTACTTTTTTTTTTTACACTAAAACAAAGAGAAAAATTTGTGGTTTTCATGATTTATAGGTTATTATGATAGTATTTTACTGGTCTGACACACTTTAGATGGAATTGACCTAAAATTATTTTGATATCCTTGATTGTTAATGTCTTCAGTGTAATTTTTGTATTTCACTCATTCATCCCAAGGGCCGGAATGGACCCATTGGCAGGCCGGTTTTGGCCCCCGGGCCACATGTTTGACACCCCTGCCCTCGATACTCACTCATCCCGGAGATGGCAGGGATAGGGGAAGGCCTGCAGCTGGACGGCCGGCTCTGTGATTCGACGTCCAGCCTGGGTTTCAATAATAGCCCGATCAATGGTCTCCTGGAGGTAGACAAAGCCTCGGTTGTAGCGCATTGTCATCGTGGCCGAGACGTGCGGGTCCTTCACAAAGTAGGGATCGCGGACACGGTCGGTACGCATGACATTGTCCATGTGCATGCGGATGGTGTAGCTGACTTTAGGAGGAAGTGTAGATGTGGATGGAGAAGACTTCTGGGATTCCTCTTCTTTGGGAAGCTTAAAGATGACACCTTAAAGATAGATTGCAGATTATATTAGTAAAATAGTGGGAGTGAAGTTCAATAGTCTTACTGAGTATTTCAACAAGCAGGTGTTCAACAAAGCCGTAAATATCTACAGTCATGGAAAAAATTATTAGAGGGTCAGAACAAAGTAACGTCCCGTCAGAGAGCGAACTTTAATTGAATGCCATTCCAACATTTATTTCAATATAAAGTAGCTCCTTGTTTTGGATAATCCCTTATGGTCCAACTAAAGCAAAAATGAATTTAAAAATAAAAATGTGGCTCATTTAGTAGTAGTAGTAGTAGTTTATTCAGTCATGACAACACCAAATATTGTACACAGTATTGACATTTCACGCAAAAGAAAGAAAAAAAACCCCCCACAGAATCACAAAATCAAGAATCATGTGTTGAATAATGTGTTGAATAATGACTGAAAAGGTATAGGCAGAAGCAGACTGCTTATCAAAGCCTATCCTGTATTACAACTTTTTAGGCTACCGACCTCCAAAGAAACAACAACAACAGATAATTAATCGCATTTATAAGCTTCAAAAATAACTTTACAAACCATTTTCTTAAAAACCAAAAAAGAATTACATGTTTTTAAATTCATGTTGGCATCATTCCAAAATTTAACTCCAATAATGGACACACATCTCCTTTTCATACCTTTTTTAGCTTTTTGTACAGTAAATTTGCAAACACCTCTGAGATTATACCTCTGAGATTTAGCAACACTAATCTGTCAAATTGTCTCTAAAATGTCCCGTTGGAGAGATTTCGAATACTGTGTTTTGACCCTAGACCAAGGCTGTCAAACTCATTTTAGTTCAGGGGCCACATTAAGCCAAATTTAATCTGCATTAGGCCAAACCAGTAAAATAATAACATAATAATATACAGACAATGTCAACTCCAAACTTTTCTCCATGTTTTAGAATGAAAAAAGTAAAATTACATTATAAAAATGTTTACATCTACAAACTATCCTTTAAAACAATGTGAATAACAGAAACAAATTGAAATTTCTTAAGAAAAATAACTGCAATTTTAACAGTTTTATGCTTCAGTTTATAAATTTACACACGTACATTATAACTTACAAATCAGAGTGGATCTACAAATACACAAAACATTTAATACCAGACAGAATATTGGTAAAATTGCACTTAAGATATTTCAGGTTCCTATTTGTTCAGGTTATTCTTTTTTTTATGAGAAATGATAGTTTGTTTTAGGATAAATACAGTAAAATTACATAAAAACGTTTACATTTACAAAGAGAAAATGTTTGAGTTGTCATTATTTACAAGTTATTATAATCACATTTTACTGGTCTGACCCACTTGAGATTGAATTGGTCTGAATGTGGAGCCTGAACGAAAATGATTAATATTTTCAGTGTAATTTTTGCATTTCACAAATTCATCTCGTGGGCCGGAATGGATCTCGTGGGCCGGAATGGGCCCTATGGCGGGCCGGATTTGGCCCCCGGGCCACATGTTTGACACCCCTGCCCTAGACCATCAAAATTCATTAAAAAAAAAGGTTACGCAATCAAGTACTAACTCCTGTGTGTATCATGTGACAAAAACAGGCAGAAAAGAAAACATGGAATGACTAAAAGCACTATTTTTGTCAGTACAATGCCATAGATATTGATGGAAGAACTGAAGTGATTTTGGTTATTATCAAGAAAACCACGGAAAACGTCTAGATATCAGCTCTGAAATTAAACTGTTATGAGCTATTTTTGTTGTTATCATTATATTTGTCCAAACAAATGTACCTTTAGTTGTACCAGGCATTAAAATGAACAAGAAATTGAAGAAAATAAGGATGGTCTAATAATTTTTTATTAGACTATATCAACTATATCAACTATATCAAAATACAAGTCATCCTCTGTATACAGAATACATGTTGTTGCCATCTGGCTCACAATTTAACATTCACATTGTTTTAAAACAGAGGTACAAATATTCCTTTACCCCTCTTTCTATCCAAGCACTGAACGCACACATCAGAAGATAGACTGGCCCATTTAGTGATCCCTCTATCACCATCCCACTACTTCTTTTTATATTTATAATTGCCGAAAAAATGAATAGACCACCCTTGTTTTCTTCAATTTCTTGTTCATTTGAATGCCTGGTACAACTAAAGGTACATTTGTTTGGACAAATATAATGAGAACAACAAAAATAGTTCATAAAAGATTAATTTCAGAGCTGATATCTAACCATTTTCCATGTTTTCTTGATAATAACCAAAATCACTTCAGTTCTTACATCAATATCTATGGCATTGTACTGACAAAAACAGTGCTTTTAGGTATTCCATGTTTTCTTTTCTGTTTTACTCATATGATACACACAGGAGTTAGTACTTGATTGCATAACTATTATTTTTGATGACTTTTGATGGTCTAATAATTTTTTCCGTGACTGTATACTGTTAAAATTAGAGACACTTGCACATTGGTTTTACCCATTTATAAACATAAATAGAACCACCTCATGATGAAGAGTAAATAAACTACTCCTCCTCTTTTACTTTTGCTTTTCTGTTCAACATATTTGCTCCTCTAAACATTCATCAGTGGTTTGACACAACAAAAAAAATCACTGTAATAGTCATTTTCCATGGTTTTCTTGATAATAACCAAAATCACTTCAGTTCTAACATCAATATCTATGGCATTGTACTGACAAAAACAGCGCTTTTAGGCATTCCATGTTTTCTTTTCTGTCTGTTTTAGTCACATGATACACACAGGAGTTAGTACTTGATTGCATAAACATTGTTTTTGATGACTTTTGATGGTGTAATAATTTCTCCCGCGGCTGTATCTTATATTTATCGAAACTGTACCTTGATTTTAATTGGTTTATTTAGTTTTTAAAAGCACTGCCATTATTTATTTATTCCAACTGAACTATTTATTTTACTTCTTGTGCAGATCTGCCTGTTTGTCTGTATTGTGTTGCCCTGCTGCAAACAAATTGCCTGTTTGGGACAAAGAATAAAACTGAACTGAGGTATATTCAAATGCCTTACCTTGTATTCAATTTATATAAAAGTGAAAAGCAGACTTGCAAAGGTAAAGGTAATGTTAATTTGGCCTAGTTGTAGTGTAAAACTGAGAATTACAGTGTTACATAGAAAAAAACATCTCCATTTTGTAGGACTTAATACTGATGTTAGCTTAATTTTACTGACAGCACAAGAGTCAAATACATTCAGAATCAGTCAACAACAAATTAAGTTGAACTTAAATGACGGCAAAAAAAACCAAAAACGACAAGACGGATGAGCTACAGACAGAATAGCAAAACGGACTATTTCAACACAGATCTGAGACTCCTGCAAGGTTTTGTGAAAAAAAAAAAAAAAAAATACTGCCTAGTTTGTAGTCTAGCTCTGGAAAGAAAATGACAAACAGCATGATGGACCACGCAGATGGACATGACAAATATAAAGACATAATAGCAAAAAAGAATCACACGCAAGTTTGGTGGAAAAAAACTGTTTTCCATTAATGTTTCAGAAACCAAATAACAGTGGGATAGAAAACATGCTGACCATTACATCCCCAAGAATGATAAATACAGAGGTTGATCTTCTGTATCTGGATGATTTGCTGTTTTTTTTTTTTTAAATTACTATAATCTCAAAACACATTAACATGGATGACAGGTATACCAGTAAGGAACATTTTTCTATCATCTTACAGCCTATTTTTGACTATAAATTACTGATATTTCCCTTTGGATATGATGTTAAGGCTCACAATAGACAGACAATTGAAAAAATATATATTACTGCATGCATCCACACATATCCATCTACTTTGAAGATTTCGCTGTCATTCTTCTCATGGATTTGACTTTGCTCTTTCTGATCAGATCAGATCTTCATTGCTGTGCAGAGATATAAGCCTCCTAAGTTTGCACCCAAAATGCTGTCAGAACAGTCTTGGTAATTGGAGGAAGAGAACAAAAAAAAAAAAAAAACAAAAACACTGAAAACCTCCCCAAAACTGAAAGATGTAATTTTCTATGGGACCTCGGTGTAGGATTAAATACGGTAAGTAATTTGCAGTGGAATTTTTACTTCACAAATCACAAGGCAGATTCACACAGGAAAATAATGACTGCATTGCAACCCCTGCAATTATTACGAATTAAGAAAGGTCAGTTGATAATACTATTCACATGCAAATGGAGCTTTAACTATGACTCACTCAGACTAAGTATAACCTGAGGATCTCCTGTGATTTAGAAAGTAACCCCTCCTGTTTGTGTTTCATTCACCTTTATTCAAGTCTATTTTTATTAGAATTAACTGATTTTTTTTTTTTGTTTGTTTTTTTTGGGCGATGGCTACTGTGGCACAAAATACAGAGACGTGACCAGGATGCCATGCATTTTGGTTGTTTGGGGGTGCAGAAAAATATTGTTGGGGGGTTGTGATTGTCAGACTGTGTGTGGGGGGGTGGGGGTGGGGGGTGGGCATGACTGTCAAACAGCATCCGTTCACCTCTGGCAGGCCTGACAGGGCATTTCACAGGGGGACAGAGCTTGTCCCTGTGGGGAGCAGTTTTTGTCTCTTGGGGGGCAGAGCTTGTCCTCTGGGGGGGCATCGACCCCCCCAGCACCTCCTGGTCATACCCTGGATGAAATATCGGTTAGTCAGCAAGGTTATAATAGTTTTGGATTTTTCATTATAGTTTAGTTTTATTTAGTTTTGACTTTTTTTTCTGTAATTCAGTTAGTTTTGAGTAGATTTTAGAGCAGGTTTGCTATTTTTTATTAGTTTTTGATTTTTTCTACAGGGTGGGGAAACAAAATTTACAATGAAAATTTAGTTGTTTTTTCTCAGCAGGCACTACGTCAGTTGTTTTGAAACCAAACATATATTGATGTCATAATCATACCTAACACTATTATCCATACCTTTTCAGAAACTTTTGCCCATATGAGTAATCAGGAAAGCAAACGTCAAAGAGTGTGTGATTTGCTGAATGCACTCGTCACACCAAAGGAGATTTCAAAAATAGTTGGAGTGTCCATAAAGACTGTTTATAATGGAAAGAAGAGAATGACTATGAGCAAAACTATTACGAGAAAGTCTGGAAGATACTATTAAAGAAGAATGGGAGAAGTTGTCACCCGAATATTTGAGGAACACTTGCGCAAGTTTCAGGAAGTGTGTGAAGGCAGTTATTGAGAAAGAAGGAGGACACATAGAATAAAAACATTTTCTATTATGTCAATTTTCTTGTGGCAAATAAATTCTCATGACTTTCAATAAACTAATTGGTCATACACTGTCTTTCAATCCCTGCCTCAAAATATTGTAAATTTTGCTTCCCCACCCTGTAAATGCTTAGTTTTAGTTTAGTTTTAGGTTTTTTTTACATCTTTTCTCTTCTTCGCTGTCATATTCAAATAAATCCCAGACAGGACTCTGCTGCTTTCTCCCAACTTTAGTCTCCATATCTCTAGGTAGAGTGGGGACCAGAAGACGACTGTAAACCACAAATGACCACAAGTGACGGACTGTTAAATATCACACGGTGTCATCAGCTAAAATTGCTTGAGGGAAATAAATCGATTTCGTATCAATCCGACATTGACAAAGATGAAAACGAAGGGAATTTTATCCATAGTTTTTATCTGTTTTAGTTTGTTTTGTAAGCACACAATACAGTTTCAGGTAGTTATCATTTATTTCAGTTTAACGAAAATGTTTTTACAATTCTAGTTTTTGTCACTTCGTTAGTTTTCGTTAACGATAATAACCTTGGTCTGGACATTGTCCAAGTGGCTGATTTACATCACTGTCAGACTCTACCTACCGGCACCCCTGGCACCATGCCTCCCCCCATTTGAAAATTAGCAGGAAAAAAACAGGGAATCAAACCCGAGTTGTCTGCATTACAATCCAAAACATTACCTACTGAGCTAAATCTCCACTGTTTCTCAGTCCAACCTATTTGCTATCTGATTGCCTTGGTACTTTTCAGGATGTAACAGGTTACCAGTCTAGACATACCAGTCTGATTGGCTCTGTGGTAACAGACAAACCCATATTTCATGCCACAGTACTGAGTCAGTACTATTGAGACTTACTATTAATCAACTACCATTTATCAGGGTGCTTGCTCTTCATCCAAATAGAAATTCCAGACTTTTTCCAGACTTTTTCAAAACTGCAATTTTTTTCCCCCAGACCTTGACTTTATGTACTTTTACACTTGCATGCCTAGTTTTTTGGTTGCGATTGTGCCTGTTGTGTGTAAAAGAAAAGTTCATTTTAATACATGTATGAAAAAATTAGTGCTGGGCAGCGATTAAATTTTTTTTAATTGCAATTAATCGTGTGAATTTCTGCGATTAATCACCATTAACCGCATAGTTATATGGGGGGGGGGGTTGCCAGCATCAACAGCGTGTATTGCCTTTAAGTGACATTCCAAACTCAAAGTACTCCGGTGATAAAAAAAAAAAAATTCCACATTGCAGTGCTTACAAACAACTTTGGCCTTTTCAACCCTGAATCTGAAGACATTTACAATGAAAATGTCCATGTAAAAGACCGTTACTTTTCTCCATGTTTATGTCCACACCAGTTTATTTCTGGTTGTGAGTGATTGACAGGAGTCTTAAGCCTACTAATAAGTACTAATACTAATAAGCCCAATAATATGTGATGTTCAGTTGTTAAAAGCAAGCAAAGGGGGCCCTCTAGTGGTCGGAATAAATGTCACAAACAGATGTTTTGTCCTTTCAGTGTTCCCGTAGCTAGTTCAGACATAAGAAGGAACTAACAGACACGTTTCTTTCACTCTGTTTGTATGGCCCAAAAAACGTTTGCCTGTGAATGTTTTATGTTCAGTTGTGAGACTGAATAGTATAAAATATCTCTGATGTGAACCTTTGTTGCTGGATAAAAAGACGTTGTAAATCTTAAATTAATCTGTAAATACTAATCGTTAGCGGGTCTATGGATTTTCCTATTCAAGTTAGCATCGAGCTAGCTATCTTTTTCCTATTCATTTAAATGTATAATGCCATGTAAATGTACTAAGGCAATGAACAGAACTGAGACATATTTTGTATGTATGTTGAAGTTTTACAGTGAGTCTCAAGTAAAAGATTCGGAGAAAAGTTTCCGGCGTCCGGCTTTTCTTGGGAGACCTGTTGTCTATCTGCCAAACTAATCGCTACACGCACACAAGCTGGGGCAGAATAATGTGAGTTAGAATAAAACGGCATTAATGTAAGATAAAAAAAATTGTCAGCGTTATTTAATGAATGCGTTAACGCGGTAATAACGCGTTAACTTGCCCAGCCCTAAAAAATTAATGTATGTAAATTATGTTTTACTGACACAAATGTTTTCAAAACATATGAAAATCACAAAAATGCATGAATATCACACAAACCAGTTTCACTAGAATCATTCCAGTACCGACCGGTTAGTGAAATTGTATCAAGTTTTTTATATGATTTCCTCATGTATTTATCTTACAAGATTATGTGCCTTTGAGCATACTCTAAAATTCAACTATGAGAGAAAGTTTTTTCCATGCTTTAAGACTTTCAAACAAAATTCCAGACATTACAGAGTCTGGAAAACAGCATTTCAAAATTCCATACTTTTTAAGACTTTCAAGACCTTCACACACACCCTGATCTACAGATACCTGTTGAGCCTGCATGTCATCCATCTCATCATCTTTTGAGATTTTGCTCTTCTGAAGGATTTCAGTTTGCTCTTTCAGTGAATGGGCCTCCATGCTGTGTCGTGGCATGACCCTCCTGAATTTGCCTCCATGAAGCTTTTGAAAGTTCCATTATAAATACCACCACAACCCCCATAGTTCTTACCATTGATATAGGCAGAATGAATGTGAAAAGGCAACACAATATGTTGCAAATCACTCCAAATTATAGAAATGTCAACTTCCACTCGAGTAATAATATCACAGGACCTCTGTGTTTGCTGAAATAAGGTCATTTGTGGTTGAATTTTTACATAGAAATTGCAAACACTACAAATTCACACAGGGTTGATTTTGCAGACAACTCTCACACTAATTATAAACAAGGCTTATGCTGTCAGGGGCTGACAGCAGGGGTATATCCCCAAAATCCTCGCAATCCTCTGCTATATATCAATCTATCCACGATAATTGTTAGACAATCAATATGAACTCAGTTTGAGCTACATAATGGTCAGAGAGCCAAATCTTCTCCACAAAACTCAACCTAGTGAATGAAAAGGACAGCATATAAATTCTAGATGGTAGACAGAATATGGACATTTGTAAGACAATCGATTTGAACCAAATTTGATCTCAATTGGCCTATTATTGCTAGATTTATATCCAAAAAACTGGTTTTCCGCTAAAGCACCCCCATTTGGATGACTTCTAATACTCATAGAGAGGCTGAAATCGATAGAGTTCTTACACTAGGGGTCGCCTATGTTGGCTATCAAGGGAGAAGAAATCCAACCAAATCTGTCCTAGTTATCGCGTTCACACCAAGGTTATCCGGTGGCGGTGGTCAGGGTAAAACCACTGTATCCACGACACTTGATTTCGGAGATACAATTACCTAAGGTTTACAAGTATGACTTTTCTCATGGAATAGGGCTTCAGGCATCACTGTTAGAGATAATGCTGATAATCCCACATACATGAAACACTAATATTAGAGTGTAATTTCAAAATCACATGTAGTCCCCAGGTTATAGTCTACAGGGGTTGGACAAAATAATGGAAACACCTTCATCTCAAGATGATAATGCCCCAATCCATACAGCTAGAATTGTTAAAGAATGGCATGAGGAACATTCTAATGAAGTTGAGCATCTCGTATGGCCGGCACAGTCCCCAGACCTCAACATTATTGAGCATTTATGGTCAGTTTTAGAGATTCAAGTAAGACGTCGATTTCCACCGCCATCGTCTCTAAAAGAGTTGGAGGGTATTCTAACTGAAGAATGGCTTAAAATTCCTTTGGAAACAATTCACAAGTTGTATGAATCAATACCTCGGAGAATTGAGGCTGTAATTGCCGCAAAAGGCGGACCTACACCATATTAAATTATATTTTGTTGATTTTTTAAGGTGTTTCCATTATTTTGTCCAACCCCTGTAGATACTGAATGAGTCTTTTCTTTTTACATAAAATTGTTCCGTTTCACTCAGTATTTACTCACTTGCATAGAGATCACGGTTTTTGGCGAATTCCTGAGCGTCAGTGTTGAGCTGGTCGGCGGAATCGTAACCACGGAAGCGGTCAAACTTGATGCAGGAGGAGAGGTCGACCATCAGAGTGGACAAGGCGGTGATTTGATTGAGGAGGTCTTTGTTTTTCTCCAGCATCTCAGTCATATTAGCTTTGAGAGAGAAAATCATACAATAAGAAACATTCATTGACATTGATACTTTAAGGTTGTGACTATTAGGCCCAATCCCAATTCACCCCTTACCCTTACCCCTCCATTTTGTACGTTCACATGAAGGGGTAGAAGTGTTCTTGATGAGTCGGAGGGGAAGGGCTAAAGGGGAGGGTTATTTGGCCCTCGAAACGGAGATTTTTTAGGACTACACTACAAACAGAGGGGTATGAGAAATTTCCCATAATTCACTTCGAATCACAGGCAAGATGGAGGTAAACAAAGCAAAAAAGTGCAGCAGTGTGATGAAAGAAACACAAAAATTTACATGTTTTCTTCATAAATAACTCAACAATTTGATCTCCCATTTAATTTTTTATTTATTTTTAGTTGACCTTTATTTACCCAGGCAAGCAATTAAGAACAGATTCTTATTTACAAATGCAGCCCAATGCTGTTTCAATGTGTTATAGACCGCATTTTTGTGGTTTGCGGTTAATAGCCACAAAAAGATGACCAAAGCCCATGCAATAGACAGTTACAGCTGTTGACTGTATATGTGCCATATGCATGGTTTGTGTAATTGATGGCAATTTCAGTTCTGTTATTAATTACTGATTAGTAATGTTATAATTTAATTGCATTTAAAAAAGGTCTTACATGATTGTAATTTAATATTTGCATTATTATTTGCACAGTCATGGTATTTGGTTATTTCATGTCAATGTACAAGTTGCTAAGGATAAAATAAGAGCCTGTAGCTTTAAGAAGGTCCGGTGAGCTAGGGGGGTGCTACATGCCTGGGGGGTATACGGCATTAGAGCCCAGAGGAGCTCATGGTTTTTCTGACCGTGCTCGGACTGTGTGGTTAAGTTTGTATATATTTGGCCGTGTTTGGACAGAAAACATATGCAGTGGATTCCCGTATGTTTCAAGGTTCTAATAGTTTTGGATTTTTCATTATAGTTTATTTTTATTTAGTTTTGACATTTTTTTCTCTAATTCAGTTAGTTTTAATTCGTATTTAGAGCAGGTTTGCTAGTTTTTATTAGTTTTCTTTTTTTTTTCTAAATGCTTAGTTTTAGTTTAGTTTTAGTATTAATTTTAGTTTTGTCGTATTGTCGTGAAAAATTTACTGCCACAGGTGGTAGATATCTTTGGTCCCTTTTGGAATTCTTCCACACTATATTTCAGAAACATATCTTTATAGCTCTGTCTAGGTTGTGAAGCTCCGTTGAATAAATGCACACGGAGTCAAGGCAAAAGTCGGAGATCGAGCAGAATTCGAGCTGCATGAAGTGTTTACTCTTACAAAAAATAAACACTGAGTTGATATCTGTAGAAACAACTGACTTTTTCACCCCGGGAGACCATTTTTATATTGTCAGAAGTAGGTTGGGTTTAGCTACAAACCATACCCATTTTTTTTATCATATTTTGAACATTAATCTAGTCACATCGGAAACCCCCTTTTTTAGATTGTCTCCGATAGGGTATGGTTTTTTGGCGTCTGTCAGGATTGGTCAGAAAATATACATATGCGACTAATTCCCAGTACTAATTTATTATATATTAATATTAAACTTTTTCCCAGAATATGTAAATTATTTCCCAGAATGTCCAAAATTTCCACTCATGTGTACTTCTTTTGTACACCATATTTGCCGAAACTTTCCATAAGCTCACATGCTCTTTCTGCCTGCCCCGTTTTCTAACTTTCCACAATTTCACGTGTTCTTTCGATGGCTACACGTGTTCGTTCTTTTGTGGGACTCCCAGGAAAAAAAAGTCAGCTACTCCGGTACAATCCACACATTACACTAAGAATAACTTCTGGCATGCAAATGAACACAGGTTAAATACTTTTGAATACAAATTGAATACTTTTGATTAAAATACTGATTTTTTGACACAACAGTATCTTTTATCTTCTTCACCGTCATATTCAAATAAATCTCATACGGGACTCTGAATTCTCCAAACATTTGTCTGCATGTTTCCAGGTAGAGTGAGGAAAAGAAGACGACTCTAAATGACAAGTAATGAGAAGTGATGGACCGTGAAGTGCTGTTTGGTGACACCGGGTAAAATTGCTAGAGCAAAATAAATCAATTTCGTTTCAGTCTGACATTGACAAAGATGTAAACGAAGGAAATTTTATCCATAATTTTTACATGTTTTAGTCAGTTTTGTAAGCACACAATAAAGTTTCAGTTAGTTATCCTTTTTTTTCTTTTAATTATAGTTTTTATTTATTTCAGTTAACGAAAATGTTTTTTCAATTCTAGTTTTCGTCATTTCGTTGGTTTTAGTTAACGATAATAACCTTGGTATGTATTTTTTTTTTTTTTAAATTTTTGTATTTTGTTCAATAAATCTGAGAAGATGAACTTTTGTGGAGGACACAATTTTTACAACACGAGTCACCCATAAGCTCCGGTGGAAGGTTTTATTGGTGAATTCTTTCCCAAATAAAGTTGTCGCATCTGTTTATAGCGGCACTGATGACTGTTGATGACGTAATAGGTCTCATTTCGTAGAGGAATATTTCAACCCCTAACCCTTGCAATTCCATTTCAAGGGGTAGTGCCAAGTGCAAGGGCCAAGGGAGAGGGGTAAGGCTGAGGGGCCAAGGGGTGAATTGGGATTGAGCCTTAGATTTGAATGTTTAAAAAAAAAAAAAAAAAAGGAGAGGAAAAATCTGTTGTCGGCTTGTGCGCTGCATACTGCACTATGTTATTAGTGGCTAAGACAGAAATATGGGCTGACAGCACAAGGTAATTCAATTAAATACCTGTATGTCAAAGTTAGGCCTTGTGGGAAAAAGTGACTGACATAAATAATCACGTCAAGGAGACACACCATAAGAAATTCATGCTGAAATGAATGTAATTGTTCCTGTAAGACTGTGAAGCAGTCCTATTTTCTGATAACATGGATATTTTACATACAAAGAGCGGGGAGGGATACAAAGGTAAGTCTGGTATCTGCAATGTAAAAAAAAAAAAGAAAAAAAAAGTAAGACCTCGAAATGTTCACTCACAGAAGTTGCTGAGCGTCTCCTTCATTCTGCCAACATTGATGTCTGTCTGCATCTCAATGAAATTCTTCACAAAAGAATTGCCGAGGGAATTCTGGAAGGAGGGAAATGAAAACAGAAGAGACATATGCACAAAATTCCGTCGCTGAAACTCATTGAAGAACGCTGCAAAGTTTATCTCTAGATTTCCAGGCGATGGCGACCCAGCTAGAATAATCAGATAGGTAGTGAAGTCTGTTCTCCTACCTGCAGCATTGGCAAAGTGTGGCTGAGTAATTCAGAAGACTTAATGAGGTAGCTGGAAGATTCAATCCATTCTTGGGAGTGCTTCCGCAGATTTCCAAACTCGTGCAAGGTGAGGTTGGACTGAGCAAGGGTAGGACAAGGACAGGAAAATGTCAAATGTATAAGATAGTGCAGAGGCAAAGATCATAACCCGTATCTATGTGTGTGTGTGTGTGTGTTTGTGAGTGTGTGCTTCTTCCACTGAAATGTAAACACACCATCCATGTGCATGGCGGTGCATACAAATATGTGTACATTATATTCAATGCTGTATTTCTTGTTTATTTTACGGAAAAGGGGGTGCATGAAGACTTTACAAAGCTACATATACCAAGGACAAGACATCCTTTAAATCACAGGTGTCAAACATGCGGCTTGTGGGCCAAAACCGGCCCTCCAAAGGGTCCAATCCGGCCCGCGGCGTGATTTTATGAAGTGCAAAAATTACACTGAAGATATTAACAGTCAAGGGTGTTGAACTGGTTTGGCCCAATGTGATCTTAAGTCAAATAATAGTCTAATAACCCTTACAATAAAATATGAACAACCTGATAATTAAGTACAATTTTAACAACATTCTGTCTGTCACTAAATGTTTTGCAGATTTGCAGATCTGATTTGTAAGTTTTCTTAATAAGCTGACACATAATATTGTAGACATTCTTAGTTTAGCTACACATTCCGAACTTCAAAATTTCAACAACATTATGTTTGTGTAACATTGTGTGTAATGCACATGTACAAGTGATAAGATGAGGCATAATATTGTTAAAATTTTGCTTATTTTTCTTAAGAAAGTACTTTTTTTTTCTGGTTATTCACATCTTTTTTGTGAAAAGATAGTTTGTAGATGTAAATATTTTCATAATTTAATGCTTTTTATGGCACTAAAATGAAGTGAAAAACTTGGAGTTGTCATTATTTATAGGTTTTTAATGCTATTATTTGAATAGTTTGGCCCGCTTGAGATCGAATTGAGCTGAATGTGGCCCCTGAACTAAACTGAGTTTGACACCCCTGCTCTAAACGACAGATGGACTAAAGTGAAGGATAACAGAAGATTGAAAACACAAGTCTCATGAAGGGGCTAAAGCACCGGTTTCCAACCTTTTTTGGCTCGTGACCCCATTTTAACATCACATATATTTGGCAACTCCTGACATTCAAAACAAAGACATTTTTCTCTTGGAGATGTCTTAGCGGGGCCAGACGGGTGAAGGAATCTTTCCATTCTCTGTTCGGTGCGGTTTCAACTATGTCCGGGCAGGTTGAAGCATAGTAACGCATGCGGTCACATGATCGGGTCAATCAAGATATGCCCTCTCAGATATTATATCCTGCATTTTATTTGAACTTGATTTCTATTAGGAAAAATGTGTAGTGTTTTAATTATAATGAAATATACACTACCGGTCAAAAGTTTTAGAACACCCCAATTTTTCCAGTTTTGTACTGAAATTCAAGCAGTTCAAGTCCAATCAACAGCTTGAAATGGTACAAAGGTAAGCGGTGAACTGCCAGAGGTTAAAAAAAAAAAGGTAAGGTTAAACAAAACTGAAAAATAATGTACATTTCAGAATTATACAAAAAGGCGAACAAGAAATGGGTTAACAACTGAAAGCAGTTCTGCAGCAATGGAGGTTGATCAAGCCTGGAAAGTTGGTGCTACCAATTCCTACAGGTGTCCCAACGTTTGTGAATTCCTTCCAACCCCCTCTGTCTGCATAAAAGTAGTGTTGGAACACACTTTGGTACCATACCATTGGGAGCATTATTTGAACAGTATTGTACTGCAGAAAGTAGTGTGTTACTATAAAAATGGCGAGGAAAAGGCAATTAACGATAGAAGAGAGACAGACCATCATAACACTTAAAAATGTAGGTCGTTCCTACAGAGAAATTGCCAAGAAAGTGCAGGTGTCAGTAAGTCCAGTTTCCTTCACCATCCAAAGGCACTCAGAAACTGGGGGAAATGCTAACAGGAAGAGGTCTGGCAGAGCCAAAGACACAACAGAATCAGAAGACAAGTCAAGACACCGCTGACCTTTGTACCATTTCAAGCTGTTCATTGGACTTGAACTGCTTGGATTTCAATACAAAACTGGAAAAATTGGGGTGTTCTAAAACTTTTGACCTGTAGTGTATATTGAGGCATTAAAAAATATTTTTTTTATCAGTAATTTATTTGCATTTTTTTTATCAATTACTAGAAATTTCAGGTGACCCCATATGAATTCCAGACGACCCCACATTGGGTCCCGACCCAAAGGTTGAAAAACACTGGGCTAAAGTCTAGACTCTAGACCAGGGGTCTCAAACTCAGTTTCTTTCAGGGGCCACATTCGGCCAGATTTTATCTCAAGTGGGCTGAACCAGTAAAACAATCGCATAATAACCTACGAATAATGGCAACACCAAATTTTTTTTCTGTGTTTTAGTGCAAGAAAACCCCATTAACCCTTTCATGCATGAATTATGAAAACCTTAGTCACGATTTTTTTTTTCCTGAGTGTTTTGAGAGTGTTCCTTTTTAGGCACGAAAAAACAATGCAATTGATTTTTTTTAATGAACTTATTTTTCATGGAGTTCCAAAAATTGTCCACTCAGCTGGACACCACGTGTTTAATTTTTGAAGCAAAGAACCATGTATTTAAAACGCAAGATCAGAAAGTGATATACTGTGTGAAAACTATAAAATAAAAACATTTTTAACACAGCTAATCTGATGTTTTCTCACATTTGATCATATTTCCAATTATTATAGCAATTTATTTACACTCAAAGATGTTACAGCAGATCAGGTTTATTAAGAACAGCAAAGTTTCAGTAATGGTATGAATGTCAGTGTATTATGGGATGGTGCATTAGTGTCCACTGTGCTAGCTGATATGGAACTAAAACAACAAAACCCACGAATATATAAAAGAACAGCTGTAGAATAACTGTCCACTGTGGTGACCACTATGCATGAAAGGGTTAAATTATGAAAATACTTACTTTTATAAAATATCCAAACAAAAAAGATCTGAATAACCTGAAAAAACTGATAATTCTTAAGAAAAATAAGTGCAATTTTAACAATATTATGCCTCAACTTATCATTTCTACATGTGCATTATGGATCAGATCTACAAAGACACTAAACACTGAGTAACAGGCAGAAAATTGTTCAAATTGTGCTTAATTTTCTTTAGACATTTCAGGTTGTTCATATTTGTTCAGGTTATTCACGTTATTGTCACAGGATAGTTTGTAAATATAAATATTTTCATAATTTAACGTTATTTTTTGCACTAAAACAAAAACAAAAATTTGAAGTTGTCATTATTTGTAGGCATAGTGTAATATTATTTTTTCACATCAAACCAAGAGGAAAATATGGAGTCATTATTTTTTGTAGGTTATTATTATTTTGCTTGAGATCATATTGAACCTAAACTAAAATGAGTTTGACAGCCTTGACTGTGGAATTTTTGCACTTTGCAAATTCATCCCAGGGGCTGGATTGGAACCTTTGGCGGGCCGCATTTGGCCCCCGGGCCGCATGTTTGAGACCCCTGCTCTAGACTCTAGAGCACAGGTGTCAAACATGCGGCCCGGGGGCCAAATCCAGCCCGCCAAAAGTTCCAATCTGGCCCGTAGGATGAATTTGTGAAATGCAAAAATTACACTGGAGATATTAACAATCAATAGTGTAAAAATAATTTTATTTCAGGTTCCATACATACACATATAAACCAATTAGATCTCAATTGGGTCAGACCAGAAAAACACTATCATAATAACCTATAAACAACGACAACTGCAGATTTTATCTTTTTTTAGTGTAAAAAAGTGAAATTACATAAAAATGTTTATATTAACAAACTATCCTTTTACAAAAAATGTGAATAACCGGAACAAATATGAACAACCTGAAATGTCTTGAGAAAAGTAAATGCAGTTTTATCAATATTATACCTGTTACTAAATGTTTTGTGTACTTGTAATTGTAAAATAACTTGTAATGCACAAACTGATAAACTGAGGCAGAATATTGTTAAAACTGCACTTGTTTTTCTTAAGACATATCAAGTTGTTCACATTATTCAGATTTTTAAGGAAACATTGTAGATATAAACATTATCACAATGTAATTGTACTTATTTCACTGGTATTATTTTACTGGTTCGGCCCACTTCAGATCATATTGGGGTGAATGTGGAACTGAACTAAAATGAGTTTGACACCCCTGCTCTAGAGCAAATAGTCTCTGCCAACCAGTCGAGTTGCAGTAAGCATCCATGTAAATCCAGCCTCATAGAATATTTTTAGTGAAGACTTTGAAGAAAAGAGTGTGACGAGAGTGTATTTTTCAGCGAAATGGAAGCTCTCCCTCTATTGACATGTATGATTCTTGTGAAGAACTGTATGCCGTTGTCACTGAGAGACTACTTTTACAGAGAAGTAGACAACTCATGGGGAGTTTCGTCATATAGTGCAACGTTAGTCACTTGAAATTTAAGAACGGCAAAACTGATGACTTTGTGGTTGACTACCAGAGGAATAGGAAGCCAGTATGATGCCAGAGGAAGTTGACCTTTGACCTTTCAGATTTTAAATATTCATTTTCATTCAGTATTAACCCATAAAGACCCAGTGCTACTTCTGTGGCAGTTCCCAAATTAAATTTTTGTCTCTATTTAACCTTTCTTAAGCAATTTATCACTATTTATTACAATATTAGAACCTGCATTTTGCATTTTTCACTGTAAATCATATTTTCCTGTAATTAATTTCCTATATTTAATTTGCATGTTCATGAAAACTCTGAGGAAATTCAAAGGTTATTACATCAAAACAGAGAGAACAGAAGAAAAAGTGATTTTTTTCAGCAAAGATATCAATAACTGAACATAAAAACAAGTATCTCCATCCACTGTCATTTATTATAACTATGTAAGAAAAGGAAAAGTTTTTTTTAACTGTAGTATGATATGGCTAAATCAACCCATAAAGACCTTGGGGGGATTTTTTTTTCTCTATCTACCTTTCTTAAGTGATTTATCACCATTTATTGTAATATTATCCTGTTTATTCAAAGTTTTTTGGTGTAAATCCTGAATTTTCCTACATTTTATTCACTGATTATGTAGATGTTCATAAAAGCTCAGAATAAATTCAAAGGTTATTATATTAAAACAGAGAAAAATGAGGATTAAATGACTTTTTCAGCAAAAATAGCAGTAACAAAACAAAAAAAAAAACATAAAAATAAGTGTGTCCATCCACTGTCATTGATCCAACTCCATGGGTTTTACTGGTGAATCAATGTTCTTGAAGATGACAGTGTTTCCACGGTAACTATGGAGCCCCTGAACGTCCAAATGATAAGATGCCAAAATATTTTAAAACAATTATTTACATATATTGATATGATTAATGGATCAACACGTATTAAACAGTTTAGATCAGTAGCTGCTTTTGATCATTGGTGGACGTTTGGGTCTTTATGGGTTAATTTCTACATTTTTTTCCCTAGTTTGTCTGGTAATTTTTAGTTGCATTAATCATATTCAAAACTTGTTTCATGAAGACCTACAAGAAATGACCACAACCACCAAACTAGCAGAAAAAAAAACTGTTAAAAGAGTTTAAAAAAAAAAACCTTTTGCAATGGTATGAAATCCAGTCTAATTGATTCATTGCGGTGTTTTCTTTCACAATGATTTGCGATTTTAATGTGTTTTTTAATGTGCCCCATGTGGAACTCCTACAAAAAAACCAAGTTCACCCCTAACGCTGTTTACAAAAACACCTTGCAGACAAGAATTGAGAGTTTTTCCGCTCCATTACAGAATTCTAACGGGTTCAAAAGGATGTTTTTTGTTTTTTTTTTCAGCTCTTGCACAGTAGTAAAACAAACTGCGGAGGTCACAACAACACAAGGTCAGACATGATATTTTTCAAAAACCACAGACACATGAGTTAATAATTGAAACGACTTAGCCAGAAAACCTGCACAATACATGAGTTTGCTCAGGCTGATAATAATTGATAACTTTCTCTTGGTTCATTAAAGCCCAATACCTGAAATCTTGGGCTTTGTTGCAGGTCTTGCAGTTAAAGAAATATGTCAGATAGTGAAATCATAAAGGCTTTTACAGTTCAATACTTTATACCCGGTGCTTTATTATTCTGAATATGGGGCCTACCTTTTCCATAATGGCCCTGGTGAGAGGTGTGTCAGGTGTGTAGAGAATATGTCCCATGAGCATTGGTTTGAGGAATGCCCAGGCAATGGCTCCTCCTGTTGTATTGACCATGTCCAGATACATGTTTGTGCAGAAGGGAGCTACAGGAGGTAAGAACACAGGAGAGTCATTTTTAATTATGCATTGGTGATATAAGATAAGATAAGATAAGATAAGATAAGATAAGATAAGATAAGATAAGATAAGATAAGATAAGATAAGATAAGATAAGATAAGATATGCCTTTATTAGTTCCACAAGGGGAAATTCCATATATTTATAAACATGAAACACAGTGGTGTGGTTATATTTCAGCAAAGGGTACAATGTAAGGACTTTTTGTAACGTATATTTTACTATACTGTGCAAATTCAGCAGGACTTAACCCATAAAGACCCAGTACTATTTTTATGGCAGTTCGCATATGAATTTTTCTCTATACTATCCCTTTCTTAAGTAATTTATCACCATTTATTGTAATATTATCCTCTTCATTTTGTGTTTCTTCAGTAAAAATCAGGCATTTTTTTCTACAGGGTGTCCCATAAGTCTCCATACATAGGAAAAATAAACGTTTCTTGACATAAACCATTTTTATTTATATAATATGCTCTATATGACTGCCATTTTGTCGGGAACACATTTCAATGCATGTCCTCCACTGCTGAAGAACTATAAAGAAGAAATATAAAGAAATGCATGTTAGAACCATATATGTATGGAATGTATTATGTCTCCTATGTATGGAGACTTATGGGACACCCTGTATATTTAATTTACTGATCCTATAGATTACAGGTGTCAAACATGCGGCCCGGGGGCCAAATCCGGCCCGCCAAAGGGTCCAGTCTGGCCCTCGGGAGGAATTTGTGAAATGCAAAAATAGATATTAAGAAATTAACAATCATTTTAGTTCAGGTTCCACATGCAGACCAATTCAATCTCCAGTGGGTCAGACCAGTAAAATGCTATCATAATAACCTATAAATACTCACAACTCCAGATTTTTCTCTTTGTAAATGTAAATATTTTCATGTATCTACACTAAAACAAAGTATAATTTCACAAAAAATGTGAAGAATCTGAACAAACGTGAAGAACCTGAAATGTCTTTAGAAAAATAAGTGTAATTTTAACAATATTCTGCCTGATACTAAATGTTATGTGTATTTGTAGATCCACTCTGATCTGTATGTTGTAATGAACATGTGTAAATGATAAACTGAGGCATAATATTGTTAAAATTACACTTATTATTTCAGTTTGTTGAAGTTATTCACATTGTTTGAAAGGACAGTTTGTAGATGTAAACATTTTCATAGTTTAATTTGACTTTTTTCACTGTAAAATATAGAGAAAAGTTTGGAAATGACATTATTACCTCCGCCAAGGAGGTTATGTTTTTGCCAGGGTTTGTTTGTTTGTCTGTTTGTCTGTCCGTTAGTGTGCAACATAACTCAAAAAGTTATGGACATATTTTGATGAAATTTTCAGGGTTTGTTGGAATTGGGATAAGGAAGAAATGATTAACTTTTGGGGGTGATCCGGAAGAAATCCTGGATTCTGGATCACTTTGAAATTTTCGTTAACATTGTGGTAAATGGGGCCAAAATTTTTGTTTCCCAATATCTCGCTTAATTATTGACCAAAACTCATGAAATTTAACTCAGGAATTCACAATGGGGTCCTCTATCACATTTCAAAGGCTGATCCGGATCTGATCCAGAAGGCGGATTTTATCTCAATTTATATAAAAAATGGGGGTGCCCTTACTTTTTGGCCTACTGTGCCTTTAATATTAAAGGTAGAAATTTCTGACAAGTGCCATCGTGTAGCTCAGTCAGTTCCGCATCGGGAGTATGCCACCGGATTTCATGTAGCTTTAATACATAAGGAGCTAGATCCAGAAGAAAACCGCCATTACGAGAAATGTGATTTTCGTGAATAACTACTGAACTAACAAGGATATAATTATGAATCCAGTTGCTAATGGTATGTTTTCATGGTCAAGGAATCTTAAAATACAGGTAAAATATGGGACTAATATTTATGGTGGAAATCACAATATGGGGGAATTGTGCAAATCTCATGCAATTTGACTCAGGGATTTACAATGGGGTGTTCTATCAAATGGCAAAGACTGATCCGAATCTTTCAAAAAGTTATGGACAGATTTGGATGAAAATTTCAGGAAATATTGATACTGGCACAAGGAACAAATAATTACATTTTGGTGGTGATCGGGGGGGGGGGGGGGGGGGGGGGGGGGGGCACTGATCTGCCTTGGTGGAGGTCTGCGCTCTCAGAGTGCTTTTCTAGTTTATATATTATTTTGTTATTATTTTACTGGTTCGGCCCACTTCAGATCAAATTAAGCTGAATGTGGCCCCTGGACTAAAATGAGTTTGACACCCCTGCTATAGATGTTCATAAAGCTTAGAGTAAATTCAAAGGGTATTATATCAAAAACAGAGCAAACTGGTGAAAAAATGTGACTTTTTCAGCCAAATCTATCATTAACTGTATATAAACTTAGTGTCTCCATCCACTGTCATTGATCCAACTCTAAGGGTTTTACTGGTGAATCAAAGTTGTAGAACAGGGGTGTCAAACTCATTTTAGTCCAGGGGCCACAGTCAGCTAAATTTGATCTGCAGTGGGCTGAACCAGTAAAATAATAACATAATAATATATAAATAACGTCAACTCCAAACTTTTCTCTGTGTTTCAGAGCAAAAAAAGTTAATTTACATAATGAAAAGGTTTACATCTGCAAACTATCCTTTCACAAGATGTGAATAACATGAACAAACTGAAAAAAATAAGTGTAATTTTAACAATATTCTGTCTCAGTTTATCATTTACACATATACATTATAACTTACAAATGCACAAAACATTTAATAACAGACAGAATCTTGTTAAAATTGTACTTACTTCCCGTAAGAAATTTCAGGTTGTTCATATTTGTTCAGGTTATTCATAATTTTTGTGAAATTCTACTTTGTTTTAGTGTAAATACATGAAAATATTTACATTTACAAAGAGAAAAATTTGGAGTTATCATTATTTATATGTTATTATGATAGTATTTTACCAATTTGACCCACTTGAGATTGAATTGGTCTGAATGTGGAACCTGAACTAAAAGGATTGTTAATATCTTAGTGTAATTTTTGCATTTCACAAATTCATCCCACGGGCCGGACTGGACCCTTTGGTGGGCCGGATTTGGCCGCATGTTTGACACCTGTTTTGTAGAAGATGACAGTGTTTCCACGGTAACTACGGAGCCTCTGAACATCCAAATGGGTCATATCTGATGACCATGAAAAGATGACAAACTGCATTTTACATCAATTATTTACATGTATTAATTGGATTAGTGGATCAACAGGTATTAAACAGTTTAAATCAGTAGATGGTTTTGGACGCCGGTGGATGTTCAGGTCTTTATGGGTTAAAAATACAGAATCGAGTAATATTCTCTCGAACCCCTATAGTGGTCCCTTTGTTAACTTACTTGCGTTACGAGGAATTTTGAACCTCTCGATCATCTCCTCCCTCTTGCTGCCAGTGAAGGAGGGGTAAGACTCTGTGACTTCGGGGATTTTGGAGATTCCAAGCAGAGCCAGGATTCCGTTACTACACAGCGCTCGAGAGATGGTGACAAATGTAGCTTTACTAGATATGGTTTTCCTCTGTCCTCTTGACATCTGGGGAGACAGATGAATGATCAATACATTGACTTACACAAGGACTGAATTTAATGATGACACCAACACAAACATGGTTATATTCAGTGGTGTACAGGGTGGGGAAGCAAAATTTACAATGAACATTTAGTTGTTTTTTCTCAGCAGGCACTACGTCAATTGTTTTGAAACCAAACATATATTGATGTCATAATCATACCTAACACTATTATCCATACCTTTTCAGAAACTTTTGCCCATATGAGTAATCAGGAAAGCAAACGTCAAAGAGTGTGTGATTTGCTGAATGCACTCGTCACACCAAAGGAGATTTCAAAAATAGTTGGAGTGTCCATAAAGACTGTTTATAATGGAAAGAAGAGAATGACTATGAGCAAAACTATTACAAGAAAGTCTGGAAGATACTATTAAAGAAGAATGGGAGAAGTTGTCACCCGAATATTTGAGGAACACTTGCGCAAGTTTCAGGAAGCGTGTGAAGGCAGTTATTGAGAAAGAAGGAGGACACGTAGAATAAAAACATTTTCTATTATGGAAATTTTCTTGTGGCAAATAAATTCTCATGACTTTCAATAAACTAATTGGTCATACACTGTCTTTAAACCCCTGCCTCAAAATATTGTAAATTTTGCTTCCCCACCCTGTAGTCCAGGGCGTAGGGGGGTGTACGAAGTATGCCCACATTTTTTCAGGCAGTATTTAGTATACTCACTTCTAAATTCCCCTGATGCACACCATTCAGTTGTATCTGAGCCAAATTGCCCATGTTTTCCCTTAGGATAGTGAAACCATTACCTGCCCTACTCTGCTTCTAATTGGCTAGAACTTGCTGCCTTCACTGATTAGATTGGTTAACTTAAGGCATGAGGACTGATGAGCCAATCAGAGGCAGAATAGGGCGGGTCATGCCAAGGAAACTATTGCTAACTAGAAGCACTCGGAGAGCGCAGGCCTCCGCCAAGGCAGATCAGTGCCCTGGATTTGGATGAAAATTTCAGGAAATGTTGATACTGGCACAAGGAACAAATGATTAAATTTTGGTGGTGATCGGGGGTGGCAGGGGTGGGGGGGGCACTGATCTGCCTTGGCGGAGGTCTGCACTCTCTTTTCTAGAAAAGCACTCATAGAGCGGAGACTTCCGCCAAGGCAGATCAGTGCCCCCCCACCTCCGATCACCACCAAAATTTAATAATTTGTTCCTTGTGCCAGTATCAATATTTCCTGAAATTTTCATCCAAATCAGTCCATAACTTTTTGAGTTATCTTGCACACAGACAAACAGAGAAACCAACACCGACAAAAACATAACCTCCTTGGCGGAGGGAACTAGCGCTGGCCACCTCTGGAACCTGACTGGACACCTCAGGTGCCAGTGCTACCCAGTGGATTGACAGGTGACTGCACGTCTCTTTGAGAGATGCGTGATTATTGGAAATGCAAATGAGAATGGCAAAAAAAACGTTTTTCAAGTGAGTGACACAAATTGAGAGAACCTACTTTTATGGAATACATAATTCTGAGGTAAGTTTTAAGGTGGTTTCAGAATGAGTCACTGTTTTAAACTACTGGTCATATGACTGCACATTTAGAGGAGAAGAGACATTGTCACCAATAGGTAAACTCTGTGAGTAGGCTAACGTTATGAAAGGCTAACGTTATGAAAGGCTAACATCATCCAGTGTTTGCCTCAAGTTGAATACATTTACATTCATGCAGCTGCTTGTGTGACCAGTAAAACCTACAAACTGCTCCTGATCCAGTCATGATAATTTTATGATGGTGAGCAAATACTACTGATGGATTTTTGGGTAAACTAAATAGAGTAGTCATATATGTCACTGTTTCTAAAACGGCATTTTTCTGGACTTTAAAAAAAAAAAAAAAAACTAGAAGCACTCGGAGAGCGCAGACCTCCGCCAAGGCTGATCAGTGGGCCCCCCCGTGGGCCCCCCCACCCCCGATCACCACCAAAATTTAATCATTTCTTCCTTATCCCATTTCCAACAAACCCTGAAAATTTCATCCAAATCTGTCCATAACTTTTTGAGTTATGTTGCACACTAACAGACAGACAAACAAACAAACAAACAGACAAACAAACAAACCCTGGCAAAAACATAACCTCCTTGGCGGAGGTAAAAAAAAAAGAGAAGTCAAAAATTGAGAGTATACCCACTTCTCCAGGGACCACTACACCACTGCTTATATTAGAATAAAGAGTAAAAACCTGGATGAATTCATTGTTGGCCCCCAGGTTGAGGTCCTGCATGGAGTGCATGTAGCTTTGCAGCTGACCAACAGCAGGAAGGATCTTGTTTATCATGTCGATCATAACCTTGGCCATCTGAAGCATGACGCCAACCAGGTTCTGCATTTCTTCAGGCAACAACATCTAAAAGAAAGACATCAATGTTAAACAACACACGTCAATATATACTGTATATGTTCTTTAGTGCATTTGACATGTTTTTCATGTTTCCTCATAACATGTTTCTTTGACATGTAGTGCTAGATATTGCAGATGTTTCATTAAGCAAGACAGGTTCTTTGTTATGAAACACTGCAGCAAACTCATGAAACAATTCAGAATGCATTTGCAATTAAATTTTTTAAAAAAACTATCCTAAATATGTCTCTCAAAGGTTTCATTCTAATAAAGTCATATTTCCAGGCTGGATAAAGCAAAAAAAAAAAAATTATTATCATTATTATTATTATTATTATTATTATTATTATTATTATTATTATTATTATTATATAAAACTCTTTTAGAGAGTGACATGAAATTCAATTAAAGACATCTTCTCAACACTTAACCGCACTGTCATTTTGTATTAGTAAAATCAAAAAAAGTACATAAAGTGAAATTTAAAGGCATCTGAAATGACTGAAAATATATTTGATATTTATACAAAGAAGCTGCAGTTCAAGTAGAGCAGAGATATGCTTTAAAATGTTTGAATGGGTTTTTTTTTAAGTATGTTGCACTTAGTCTATCAAGACAGGTGTCATATTCCATCATGTATCACAACTAAAAGGATTTACAATGGCCAGTGTTTGTTTTAGCACATCAAACAGAACAATATCTGTCATAAAACTTGTGAAAGAACTTAGTTTAAAGAACAGACATGGTTTTGTACAAACGCTTTTCTCTGACTTGCATGCTTTTCAAATAAAAATAGCGCGGCATCAAATGTGTGACTGACTAGAAATGAGTTTTTTGTCCACTCAGGCGTTGCAGAAGAATGTGCAATCACCAAATTTTCTGATATTTTTCCACAATGAAAAAACCAGAAAATCATTAAGTGCCGAAGACAGCAAGCCATGTTATTTCACCTCTCACTTGAGAAGACCCTCATTCTGAGTTTAGCCTTACTCTGTAGATGAACTTCTCTAGGTTGACGTGGCGAGTCATTAGCACTGTGAGGCTGTACAACTGCTGGACGGACATGGAGCACAGTGTCCTAAAGATGGCTTCTTCAGACTGTTTCATGTGGACTGAATCTGTGGAGTTGCAGTGACGCAGATTGACCAACCAGGACAGGATCTACAACGAAAAAATAAAAAGAGCATCGTTAATACACTGTAAAAAAAAAACCATCCTGTTGTTTTTACAGAAAACAACTGGCAGCTGTGGTTACCAGAACAATACTGTAAAAACACATCCAACTGTAAACATATTTACGGAGTAACATGTAGATTTAATATTTTAAACATGTGTATTTAACACTGGATTTAAACGATAAATGGACTGCACTTATTTATCACATTTCATACACCTTCATGATGTCCAAAGCACTTTCCAAAACCACCAGGTCCGACTGGGAGCAATTTAAGGTTCAGTGTCTTCCATGGACACTTTGACATATGAACAGTCAGAGCCAGGATTCGAACCACCAACCCTTTGGTTATTGGACGAGCTGCTCTACCAACTCTACCAACCCATTAATTTACAAGCTTAAAATGTTCAGTTGTTACTTTTTTATAACTTTTTTTATTTAAAAAAAAAAAAAAAAAGCTAATTCGCCGTTATTGCAACATTATGGTTTTGCAATTTAAACAGCACCACATTGTTTTTCAATTTACAGTTTTATTTTCTAAAAACAATAGAAATACATAATTTCTACATACAAATCTGGTTTTGTTCATATACTCTTCCTGTAAGAACTACAGCTATATTTGATTTGATCGTTAACACAAAAATCTTTTCAAACTAGAAGCACTCGGAGAGCGCAGACCTCCGCCAAGGCTGATCAGTGCCCCCCCCCCCCGTGGGCCCCCCCACCCCCGATCACCACCAAAATTTAATCATTTCTTCCTTATCCCATTTCCAACAAACCCTGAAAATTTCATCCAAATCTGTCCATAACTTTTTGAGTTATGTTGCACACTAACGGACAGACAAACAAACAGACAGACAGACAAACCCTGGCAAAAACATAACCTCCTTGGCGGAGGTAATAAACAACTTTGCATTGTATTGTCACTTACAGTTTTTTTTATGTTGCAATTTTACAGCTTTTTGGTGTTAATTCTACAGTCATTTTTTACAGTGTATTTACCCTTGTGTGGTGTTAAGATTTTTGATATTCAGCCATTGTTCATGGGTGTGGTGGACCCGCTGCATTTGTGGGTTTTTTATTCAACATAATCAAACAATTTAATGTTAAACTACTCAATAGATGTTTACTTCATCCCAATTACAAGATACATAAAAAATATATTTGCCTTTTGCCTTTGCTAAATCACATTTATGAATTAAAGTGCTACTCATTTTTAGCTTTTTTTTTTTTTTAATAAAATGTAATATAACCAAGAGAGAGGAAAAAAAAATATTAAAAAATAACTGCTCTCTTTCTTGGTCATGAACCAGATGGTCTTAGTAAAAATGACACTTACTTCCTCAAGGTCTTGCTGGCAGCGAGTAAAAAGACCATTACAAAATATTGGCTTAAGAAAGAATGTCCACCGATGACTGTCTTTAGCAGTATTGTAAAACATCTCCATTTACTAGAACAGATGACCCACACATTATGACTTCAGAAAAAACTGGGTAAAGAACTTTAGGAAAAATGACACGTTTACATAACCTGTGAAACAAATTTGTAAACCAGGGGTGTCAGAGGGCCATATTCAGCCCAATTTGATCTCAAGCGGGCCAGACCAGTAAAATAATGACTTAATAACCTATAAATAATGACAAATCCAAGTTTTTCATTTGTTTAAGTACAAAAAAAAAAAAAACAATTATGAAAATATTTACATTTTACAAAAAAGATGTGAATAACCTGAAAAACTGAAATTTCATTTGAAAAACTAGAAGCACTCGGAGAGCGCAGACCTCCACCAAGGCTGATCAGTGGCCCCCCCCGTGGGCCCCCCCACACCAAGGAGGTTATGTTTTTGCCAGGGTTTGTTTGTCTGTCTGTTTGTTTGTTTGTCTGTCCGTTATTGTGCAAGATAACTCAAAAAGTTATGGACAGATTTTGATGAAATTTTCTGGTCTGCGCCCCCCCCCCCCCCCCCCCCGTGGGCCCCCCACCCCCAATCACCACCAGAATTTAATCATTTCTTCCTTATCCCATTTCCAACAAACCCTGAAAATTTCATCCAAATCTGTCCATAACTTTTTGAGTTATGTTGCACACTAACGGACAGACAAACAAACAAACAGACAAACAAACAAACCCTGGCAAAAACATAACCTCCTTGGCGGAGGTAATTAGTGCAATTTTTACAATATTATGCCTCGACTTATTATTTATACATGTACATTTATACACAGTGTTACATAAACATTTGGTACCAGGCAGAATATTGTTAAAACTGCACATTTCGGGTTGTTCATCTTTGCTTTTATTTATGTATTTATTTGCATTTTATTGTGAAAGAATAGTTTTGTAAATGTAAATATTTTCACAGTGTAATGTTATTTTTTTCACTTCAATTTTTTTCCACATAATTTTTCACAAAGAAAATTTGTAGTTGTCATTATTTATGGGTTATTGTGTTGTTATTTTTAGTGTAGATCACATTAGTCTGTATGTGGAAGCTGAACCAAAATGATTTTTAACAACCTGGACTGTTCAGGTTCATTTTTGCACTTTCATCCCATGGGCTGGAATGGAACCTTTGGTGGGCCAGATTTGGCCCCCGTGCCACATGTTTGACACCTGTGTTGTAAACCACTAAGCGTAAAAATTGTGCTGTTTGTCTAAGCAGTGTGATCTTTGTAATCCCTTGACCTCATGACCCGTTTGTTTCGCTTTTTGTTTTTGAATATATAAAAAAAACCCAAAACTTTCATAAATAAAGAGTTAAAAAAAAAAAAATAATAATAATAATAATAATAATAATAACAACAACAACAACAATAATAATAATAATAACTACTCATCATTTTTCTTTTAATAAATAATGAAAACGGGTCCCACAGACCCAAACACCATACAAAGGTTAAGTAGAACAGGACCCTGCCCACAAAACCACACACAGACACAAACATGATCCTTTCAGGTTGTTACTTTACAATTGTTCACCTATTTTACTGCAGTCATTTCTATTTTTTGGGGCTTCAGCTTCATTTTCTTCCACCTAATTCCTCTATATTAAACAGGCTGGCTTTGCAAAATACATCTTTTATGCCATTGTAAATAACAGTGACAGGGTTTCCTCAGCTAAAGCAAAGTTACATTTGTGTTGCACCATGTAGCATCAGCCTGAGGGACAGCATATAGAATACATAGAAATAATGAAGAAGCAGTTCAATGGTACGATGATGCAAGTCCAAATAAAATGTTAATGAATAACAACAACATGGAACTAAGACACAGATTTAGGGTTAAAAATACATTGTTGCCCATAAAGTTGGAATAAAATATTTGTACTTCTTCTCATGGAAAAAAAAAAAAAAAACACTACAAACAAAAAGTTAAGGATATTTTAAATTTTTGAGCACTTTTTTTCAGTTGGGACTCTTACACAGTGCTTTTTTACTTTTTTGTGTGTAATGACCAGACAGTTTTATTTACAAATGGCAAAAATGACAAAAAAATGAAGAAAAAAAAAAAACAAAAAAGAAATATCCTTAACTTTTTGTTTGTAGTGTATATCAGCCTCTGGTCTTTAGCTGTCAATACCATCACCTACAATTTCAGAGATATTACCTAAACCCTACCAAAAAGCCCCCAAAAAACATAAACACCAGCAATTATACAGGCATATTGTACAGCAAAGTGAATAGGGCTGTGTATCGGCAAAAATCTGGCGATACGATACAAATCACAATACTAGGATCATGATACAATATCAAGATATATCATGATACTGTTAAAAAGACAATTTTTTGTTTGTTTATTTTTTTTTAAACGATTATTTCCTTGAAGAATTGAATTACACCCAAAATATGCCCAAATACTAACACATTTTTATTTGATCAGAACAGGATCTAATGTTATATCACAAAATTTTCCTGTGTTAAAACTTAAATTATTTATTTTACACACTTGACAGTTTAAGATCCTGTTCAAATGTTCATATTTTATTAGTTCATAACTAACATCATAACATTATTTTTGTGCAAACCCAACAAAGGACCAAACATCTGCCTCTCAGATAGTAAAAAGTGCTTTTAGGATGCTTCAAATAACCATTATTTAATAAAAACAGTGTTAAATAATAATAAATAAATTATAAACAATAAAGAAAAACAAAAAAAACAAAAATGAATCTCCGTCATATCTGCATTTGAATAAATAGCTAAAAATATCAATATAGTACTTTTTAATATTGATACAGTATTGTGAAATGAAATATCGTAATATATTGCAGAACCGATATTTTCTAACACCCCTAAAAGTGAAGGTAGGAGAGTGTAATGTGCATCCTCATCACTAGGTGTCACTATAAGTTTCACACACTGACTCTTTAATGGATGCTTTACCCGTTAGCTTGCCTGAGCACAACATTGTGGACAACAGACAAATGTCAGAGACTTGACAACCCACTGGGTAATGCCGTAATTGAAAATACTGGGTGAATAATAGATCATATGGAGCTTGTTGTTTACTGAGGAATGGCAGAGGCATGAAATATCTGTGCTACTGTGAACTCAGGGCAAAATCCAAAGCTCATGTGTTGGTTTGTACTCATATACTGCAAACAAATACATAGTGCGGTGTGTTCCTGGCTCACCTGTAGGTTGTTGTTTGGCAGAGGGGTCTCCATCAGCAGATACAGAGCGGCTTGATCTAAACCCATGTACTGCTGGACATCCAGAATAAATGCTGTTTTATTCTGCAGCATCTCCCCAATGGTCACAGCTCCTGGAAAAACAATCTTATATTACTGTGAGCCAAAATGTGGTGTATGGGTCCTTACTTTTTTATACTTTCTAGCTACTTCTCAGCTACTAATGATATAAAAGACATGTTTAATTTTATTTATTTTTATTCTATTTATTTTATTTTATTTCTTTCTTTCTTTTTTCTTTTGTTTACTTATCAGATTTTTATGTATCATTAGTGATATGTTATTGGTTGGTTTTGTTTTGATTTCGCTGTCTACATGTTCGAAATAAAGATTAACATAAGAATTTTAAAAATAAAGACATGTTGACCAGACTAATGTACATTTAAATAATTGTACAACCAGCTATTTAGTGGCACCAAGTCCAAATGTATACAATGAACTGGAATGAGCATCTTAGGCTACATTCAGAGAGCAAGTCTTGATGCACAATTCGAATTTTTGGGTGAAATCCAATTTTTTTGTGTGCTTGTTCATATTACACATTAAATGCAACTTAAATCAGTTTTGAATATGAACGGAATGCGACCCTGAAGGGACCCGCATGCACAAAAAGACATCCTGACGTAATATGTGACCACGCAGGCACACACTGTGCTAACAGAAGTACAAATATTTTATATTTTTCCCGCCGCTCCTCTTCCTGGGATGCAGAATTGTGATGTTTGTCGCATTTCAGTGACGTAAAGGTCGGATAAATGCGACCTGGCTGTTCAGACTGAAGTCGCATTGCAAAAATATCAGATACGTATCAGATTTAGGACCACGTATGAAAGTGGCCTGGGTCGAATTTGAAAAAAATCAGATTTGTGCTGTTCAAACTGTCTTTAACAGATCAGATACAGGTCACATATGGACAAAATGTTCATATTCATCTTCACTGGAATTAAGTTTTCTGTTTTGCGCTGCATGACCACCAAGGTTCTAATAGTTTTGGATTTTTCATTATAGTTTAGTTTTATTAAGACTTTTTTTTTCTCTAATTCAGTTAATTTTAATTAGTTTTTAGAGCAGGTTTGCTAGTTTTTATTACCGTATTTTCTGGACTATAAGTCGCACTTTTTTTTCATAATTTGGCAAGGGGTGCGACTTATACTCCGGAGCGACTTATATGTGAAATTATTAACACATTATTATATAATTTCATATGTTCATTATTTTCCCACCGAGAACCGCAAGAGTGCGCTCTAGGCTTGTGTACCTGTACCTGCTACTTCTGTACCCCTGAAAATTTTAAATTTCAACATTACCAGTAACGTATAAAGACAACTGAGACGGGCTGAAAAAAATGCCATCAAAAGAAAATCATATTCTGCAGATTACAAGCTGCAAGTAGTGAAATATGCAGCCGAAAATGGTAATCGAGCAGCAGAAAGAAAGTTCTGAGTGAGCGAGAAACTTGTGAGGGACTGGCGAAAAGCGGAGGTTACTCTAACTGCAATGAAGAAAACAAAAAAAGCGAATTGCGGGCTAAAATCTAGGTGGCCACAACTAGAGGAACGAGTTCGCACATGGATGCTTGAACAACGTGCTGCCGGGAGAGGCTTGTAAACAGCGCAGATGTCTCCACGCCCAGGTAATATGTTACGTTAACATACCAGACTTGTACTCAGTTTGTTGTCTGTGCTTCATGTAGCTGAATGTGTTACGTTAGCATACCGTAACCCTATTCAGCCTGTTGTTCTCTAATCCATTATTATTTTAAACTGCCTTTCAAGATGAAATGTCTGTTCTTGGTCTTGGATTTTATCAAATAAATTTACCCCAAAAATGCGACTTATAGTCCAGTGCGACTTATATATGTTTTTTTTCTTCTTTATTATACATTTTTTGGCTGGTGCGACTTATACTCCGGAGCGACTTATAGTCAGAAAAATACGGTAGTTTTAATTTTTTTCTAAATGCTTAGTTTAACTTTAGTTTTAGGGTTTTTTTCATATCTTCTCTCTTCTTCTCTGTCGTATTCAAATAAATCCCAGACAGGACTCTGCTGCTTTTTTCCCTACTTTAGTCTCCATGTTTCCAGGTAGAGTTGGAACCAGAAGACGACTGTAAACCACAAGTGACCACAAGTGACGGACGGACCGTTAAGTGTCATATGGTGACAACAGATAAAATTGCTAAAGCGAAATAAAATCGCTTTCGTATCAATCCGACATTGACAAAGACGAAACCTAAGGGAATTTTATCCATAATTTTTATCTGTTTTAGTTAGTTTTGTAAGCT
Organism: Sphaeramia orbicularis; assembly: GCF_902148855.1. Taxonomy (NCBI): domain Eukaryota; kingdom Metazoa; phylum Chordata; class Actinopteri; order Kurtiformes; family Apogonidae; genus Sphaeramia; species Sphaeramia orbicularis. The sequence goes on from NC_043977.1 coordinate 18,965,167, forward strand.
CACAATACAGTTTCAGTTAGTTATCGTTTTTTTTCTTTGAATTGTAGTTTTTATTTATTTCAGTTAACGAAAATGTTTTTGCAATTATAGTTCTCATCATTTTGTTAGTTTTCGTTAACAATAATAACCTTGATGACCACCTGTCCATGCGCCAATGTCTCTCCAGGTGTTTTACTAATACTTAAAGGTTAACTGTGTATAATGTGTATGTGAACTAATGCTATGTAATGTGTGGGTATAGCCATAATTTTTAAAAAATATTTCTAATTTTATGAATGCTGGTGTTGTACATCTTACCCGGGGACAACAGTTGAAAAATAGCTTTTTTGCTAATACTGGCACATTTACAGAAATGTTCTTTAATGTGTACAGCCCCTGCTAAATAAATAAATAAGTAAATAAATAAATAAATCGGATTTGAGCCACATTTACCTGCAGTCCGAACTAGGGATGTAACAATATGAGAATTTCATATCATGGTAAGTGTGACCAAAATTATCATGGTTATCATTTCAAAAAAAAGCTATTAGAGTCATAAACAAAGCTGGTTATCTCCAATCAAGTATTCCACTTTTTGTAGAATCTGGTTTACTAAAATTTTTTGACATTGTATATTTAAAAACAATGGAATTTATGTTTCACGTTAAAAGTAAAAACCTTCCTTTTTGTATTCAGAAATTTTTAAGTTAAGAGAAGGACATTATAATTTAAGAGGGATGTTTGTGTTTGAAAAATATAAAGTACGAACAAACGTTAAATATCACAGTGTTTCAGTTATTGTGTCAAATTATGGAACGAACTGAAGGATGAAGTGAAATTGTGTAGCTCACTGTTGAGTTTCAAAAAGAATTTAATTTGTCAAATTATGAAGGGCTATGAAAGTAATATGATTACAAAATAACTTATTACACTGAATGTAGTATAATTTGTGTTTAAGTATTTATCTGCTGCAACTTCAGGTGTGGACTTGGACTAAGGATGTGAATAGGAGAAGCAGAAATAAGCCTCCGGCTTCAGCTTCTTCCTTTTTCAGTTACAAAATGTGTTAATTTTATGTTTGTTTTTTTTAATATGTAGGTGTTTTGTTTTGTTGTTTTTTTTAATATGTATGTGTTTTGTTTTGTTGTTGTTTTAAATATGTATGTGTTTTGTATTTTGTATTTAACTGAAATAAACATTCATTCATTCATTCATTCATTATCGCGGTATTGTTGAAATTGTGCTGAAAATGTTCAAAAAGTACTAATACACACACTGAAATAATTTAACTAAGTTGTATTTGAAAAATAAATAAATAAATAAAATAATAGGCACAATGTACTTTCTGTTGGCAGAAACATTCAAATATTAACCTTTGGGGGTCTGAGCCTATTTTAGCCATTTTTAAGTACTTTTGATTTTCCTTTATATACTATATACAGAAATGTTTACTATACCCATGTTTGGTATCTTTTTTTTCAGCACAACTTCATCTATATCATCAACCTATTATTTTTTTCACTTCAATCTACTATATCAACATAAAAGGTCAGAAAACACAAAAAAAAAAAAAAAATCCGATGTGAAAAAATTATATACTTTATTGCATAAATAACACAAAGATGCTTAATGAACCTTTTCAAAGACTTTAAAACTGAATATTAGTTCCAAATATTAGGTATACACAATTAAAATTGTAATAAATTAAACTATACTCAAATATTTGACATAAAAGCATATCTTTACATAGAGTTTTTCCCCCTAAAAGTGCGGTAATCAAACACGGTTATCATGATAATTAGAATTTAAACGGTAATACTGACCGTCTGCAATTTTACCGTAGTTTATCGTTATACCGGTAATCGTTACATCCCTAGTCTGAACGTAGCCTTAGTGTTAAGAAGCAGCAACATTTTAATATTATGAATAGAGCAGGCTGTTAACATGTGTAAGGGTCTGAATGGATGTATTTTGTGTATGTATGGGTCTTACCTGGCATAGTGATGTTAATACTCAGGGCGCTCAGACTGCTTATGTTAAATCCCAAACCTTGAGTAAACACAGATCCCCTGCAATAACAAAGATATGAAAAAAAAAAAAATAGATTAATCTTGGGCATTTGAATCAGAAAATCTAAATCTTTTTGAGTAGGAATCACTGCAGCTAGTTGTAGATAAAGACCAAATAGTCTTAATAATGAAGAATAAAAAGTCAAGTACCAGTTATTCTGAACACGGTAGGAACTTGGGTCTCCGACGAAAGTCTGGTAGATGATATCAAACAAAGTTGTCGTGTGATTCACCAGACTTTCCACCAAGTTCTGCACGCCAGGCAGAAGGACGTGACAAATCTCGCCAGGCTTTATGCCGAGATTATGCATCAGAAGACGTATAGTGTTTGTATTCTCCAAGGCGCACACCTATAAAATAATCAAAATCAATGAATGAATTTAAACCGTATATAAAGCGTGAACGTCAAGGTCGAACATAAGCATCAGAGACTGGTTAGTTAGTCATGAATTGCCACACACTATTGCATGGGAATGTTTTATTATTCAAGTACATTTAGGGTCAGATTTAAACCTGCAATAAATCTTTTCCCCAGTGCTGCAAAAAAAATGTGAAAAATGATTAACCTTGGTTTTACTATGAGGATTCTCTCCCAGGTTTCCCATGTCTATTATCTGTACTTATGATTCATGATTTGCAAGTGTTTATTACTGAAAGCTA